>NC_081563.1:118715381-118801789 GCF_022355385.1 Mustela nigripes | reverse complement strand
TACATACAAAGTGTTGGTCCCTTTCCTTTTCCTTTTTTTTTTTTTTTAAGATTTTATTTATTTATTTGACAGAGAGAGATCACAGTAGGCAGAGAGGCAGGCAGAGAGAGGGGAAGGGAAGGAAGCAGGCCCCTGCTGAGCAGAGAGCCCGATGTGGGACTCGATCCCAGGACCCTGAGATCATGACCTGAGCCGAAGGCAGCGGCTTAACCCACTGAGCCACCCAGGCGCCCTACTCTGTTTTTTGTCAGAAACGGGAAACTAACTATATTTATAGAATATAGGAAACTAACTAACGGGAAACTAACCATATTTATAGATTATAAATTATAGTTGTTGAGACTATATATTAAAGTTACTAAATACTTTAGTCAGTAAGTCACTGTATAGTAATAAAATTGATAGCTTATATGATTTTAGTTCCAGTAGCAGCACAGTGGAACAAATAATTGATTCCTATTTTAATTTGGTATCAGCTTCTTATTCTCCTTTTTTTTTTTTTTTAAAGAACAGATTTAGTGAGATATAATTCACGAAGCTCATGATTCAGTCACTTAAAGCCTACAAGTTGGAGCTCCTGGCTGGCTCAGTCAGTAACGTGTGCAGGTCTCCATCTCAGGGTCATGAGTTAAAGCCCCACGTCGGGCATAGAGATTACTTAAAAATAAATAAATAAATAAATAAATTATTCTTTACCTATTTTGGATATAAGTCCCTTATCACACCTTTATCAGATATATGATATGCAAATTTTTTCCTGTTCTCTGGATCATCTTTACTTTCTTGGTGTTGTTCTTTATTTTTTATTTTATTTATTTATTTATTTATTTATTTATTTTTTTTTTTTAATTTTATTTATTTATTTGACAGAGAGAGAGATCACAAGTAGGCGGAGAGTCAGGCAGAGAGAGAGAGAAGCAGGCTCCCGCTGAGCAAAGAGCCCGATGCGGGGCTCGATCCCAGGACACTGAGATCATGACCTGAGCCGAAGGCAGTGGCTTAATCCACTGAGCCACCCAGGCGCCCCTTATTTATTTATTTTTAAAGATTTTATTTATTTATTTGACACCGAGAGAAAGAGAGATCACGAGTAGGCAGAGAGGCAGGTAGAGAGAGAGGGGGATGCAGGCTCCCTGCTGAGCAGAAAGCCTGATGCAGGACTTGACCCCAGGACCCTGGGATCACGACCTGAGCCTAAGGCAGAGGCTTAACCCACTAAGCCACCCAGGCACCCCTTTGGTGCTGTTATTTAAAGCACAAAAGCTTTTCATTTTGATACAGTCCATTTTATTTTTTTATAAGTTTTTATTTATTCATTTGACAGAGCACAAGCAAAGGGAGCAGCAAGCAGAGAGAGAGGGAGAAGCAGGCCCTGCTAAACAGGGAGCCCAAGGTGGGGCTTGATCCCAGGACACTGGGATCACAACCTAACTGACTGAACCATCCATGTGCCCTTAGTTTTTTTCTTTTTGTCTTTCAATCATATCCAGGATGTCTCTTATCATAGCCAAGAAACCATTGCCTAACCCAAGATCAATACTTATTCTTGGGTCAATTTTTTTCATGCTAAATTTAGTTGGTCTCTGAAACTGGGAATTGTGTAACAGTAAAGAGGAATTATAGTGTTCAATCTAATAGGTGCTAAAATAGCACCTAACAGGTGCTAATTTGTAAAATGAATCTTAAAGGGAGTGAAATGCCTGCTTTATGTACTTTCTCTTAATATGTGTTAAATTATAACATCACCAGCTCTGTATCTCTCTGATGGCTCCCCCTCTCTCCTTTTTCTTTTTTACCATTCTCTCTTGCCACTACTCTGGACATATATTCTATTATTTCCTCCAGAGGGCAGGAGGAATGGTACCTTACTCATCTCATCCTCAGTGTTTGGCATAGACAAAAGGATTGTTTGAAACGTATCAGATAATCTTTAAAAGTGACAAGTAAGGGTAAGGAGTAGTTTATATTAAATAATACTGGGAGAATAAAAATAACAGTATAAACACTGATCAAAACACTTTAATATATTCATACTCGTTAATAGTTGGAAAGGGAATAGGAAATAATATAACTTGAATTACCAACAACTTCTTACCCAGCATTAAAATGGTTTAAATGTTATAATTTAATGGTTTAAATGGCCTTTTTTTTTTTTTTTAAGATTTTATTTATTTATTTGACAGAGAACACAAGAAGGCAGAGAGGCAGGCAGAGAGAGAGAGAAGCAGGCTCTGCACTGAGCAGAGAGCCCGATGCGGGGCTCGATCCCAGGACCCTGGGATCATGACCTGGGCTGAAGGCAGAGGCTTTAACCTGCTGAGCCACCCAAGCGCCCAAAGGTTTAAATGGTTTAAAAATGTTAGTTCATCAGGGGCACCTAGGTGGCTCAGTCAGTTAAACATCTGACTCTCAATTTTGGCTCAGGTCATTATCTCCGTGTGTGAAATTAAGCCTCCTGTCCGGCTCTGTGCTCAGTGTGTAGTCTGGTTGAGATTTTCCCTGTTCCACTGCCCCTTCCTTCCCCCACTTGCTCATGCACTCACACAAGCGTGCACACTCTCTCAAAATAAATTTAAAAATCTTTTTAAAAAAAGTTCATTAATGAGGGCGCCTGGGTGGCTCAGTGGGTTAAAGCCTCTGCCTTCTGCTCAGGTTATGATCCCAGGGTCCTGGGATCCAGCCCCTCATCAGGCTCTTTGCTCAGTGGGGAACCTGCTTCCCTTCCTCTCTCTGCCTGCCTCTCTGCCTGCTTGTGATCTGTCAAATAAATAAATAAAATCTTTAAAAAAAAATAAAAATAAAATAAAAAGTTCATTAATGATGTGGAGCCACTATAAGGATAATTATTGGGGTGCCTGGCTCAGTCTATCAGTCTGTAGGGCATGCGACTCTTTTTGTCTTTTTAGCATGCAATTCTTGATCTCATGTCGTGCGTTCAGGCCCCACACTGGGCATAGAGCTTGCTTTAAAAAAAAAAAAAAGGGGGGGGCACCTGAGTGGCTCATTGAGTCTCTGGTCCTTTTTTTTTTTTTTTTTTAAATTTATCTGACAGAGATCTTTTTTATTTATTTATCTGACAGAGAGCGATCACAAGCAGGCAGAGAGGCAGGCAGAGAGAGAGAGGGGAAAGCAGGCATCCTGCTGAGGAGAGAGCCCAACATGGGGCTTGATCCCAGGACCCTGATATCATGACCTGAGCCAAGGCAGAGGCCTAACCCACTGAAGCCACCCAGGTGCCCCAGAGTCTCTGGCTCTTAATTTCAGCTCCGGTCATGGTCTCCAGTCATGAAATCAAGCCCTGCTGTTGCGTTTATGCTCAGCGTGGAGCTGCTTGAGGTTCTTGCTTTCCCTCTGCCCCTCTACCCACTTTCGTGTGCACGATCGCATGCTCTCTCTCTCTCTCAAATAAATCTTTTTGTTTTTTTTAAAAGCATAATTAGGGGTGCCTCTGCCTCTGCTTCTGCTTTCGGCTCAGGTCATGGTCTCGGGGTCCTAGGGCCATGAGAGTGTGGAGACTACTCTCTCCGTTTCCTTCTATCCCTTCGCCCATGCATTCTCTCTCTTTCTCTCAAACAGATAAATAAAATCTATTAAAAAGATAAAAATAAAAAAAAAGAACTCACTGAAAAACATTTTTAACGGGGCGCCTGGGTGGCTCAGTGGATTGAGCCGCTGCCTTCGGCTCAGGTCATGATCTCAGGGTCCTGGGATCGAGTCCTGCATCGGGCTCTCTGCTCAGCGGGGGGCCTGCTTCCCTTCCTCTCTCTCTGCTTGCCTCTCTGCCTACTTGTGATCTCTCTCTGTCAAATAAATAAATAAAATCTTTAAAAAAAAAACAAAAACATTTTTAACATATAATTTACACTTTTCATGTCAAAATGCATCAAAGGCACTTAATCATTTTTTTTTTTTTTTTAAAGATTTTATTTATTTATTTGTAAGAGAGAGAGAGTGAGAGCGAGCACAGGCAGACAGAGTGGAAGGCAGAGTCAGAGGGAGAAGCAGGCTCCCTGCGGAGCAAGGAGCCCGATGTGGGACTCGATCCCAGGACGCTGGGATCATGACCTGAGCCGAAGGCAGCTGCTTAACCAACTGAGCCACCCAGGCGTCCCGGCACTTAATCATTTTACAGATCTTTTTTTTTTAAAGATTTTATTTATTTATTTGACAGACAAAGATCACAAGTGGGCAAAGAGCCCGACATGGGACTTGATCCCAGGACCCTGGGATCATAACCCAAGCCAAAGGTAGAGGCTTTAACCCACTGAGCCACCCAGGTGCCCCCCTGCTTGTCATATATTTAAAGATTTTGGGATTTGACACCTGGGTTGAACATCCCTCAGGGTGGTGAGATCAAGACCAGATTTGGGCTCTAAGCTCAGCATGGAGTCTGCTTAGTAGTCTCTCTCCCTCTCCCTCTGCCTGCCCCCCTCAATTACATAAATCTTTAAAGATTTTGGAACATTTTCTTGTCTGATAGGGACATCCAGAGGTTGAATTTAACAACATTGACTCTTGTCTTCTATTCCAGGAATACTTTGATGTCATTCTTGGTATATTATTAGAGGTGACTGAACTTGGTATAGTTTATTATGGTGATAAAGTGGCTTTATAGAGAAGGGTGAAAAAATATAATACCAGTCATCAACCATAAATCTCATCTTAAAAAAAATAAAATAAATCTCATCTTTGTTAATATGCATACACATTGTTTAACAAAGTTGTAAATTCTAGTCATTACTTGACTCACGCTGTCAGTGTGCAACTTGAATTGAGCTATTTTTAAAGGAAATGACTTCTTTATCACCAACATCTTCAGATGTTGGACCAGATAAACCCTTTAAGCTTCTTTACATCATTGAGCTTCTCTAATTCATATTTTATATATTTCTGTGTACGGGCATGGTAAACTTTAACTATAGTAGCATCTTTTTTTTTTTTTTTTAAAGATTTTATTTATTTATTTGACAGACAGAGATCACAAGTAGGCAGAGAGGCAGGCAGAGAGAGAGAGAGAGAGAAGGAAGCAGGCTCCCTGCTAAGCAGAGAGCCTGATGCGGGGCTCGATCCCAGGACTCCAGGATCATGACCTGAGCTGAAGGCAGAGGCTTTAACCCACTGACCCACCCAGGTACCCCTATAGTAGCATCTTAACATATGTATATTTCCAATGACAGTTCAACTTTATTTATTTATTTATTTTTAAATATTTTATTTATGTGTCAGAGAGTATAAGTGATAGAGAAAGAGCACAAGCAGGGGGAGAAGCAGAGGGGGAGGGAGAAGCAGACTCTGTGCTAAGCAGGGAACCAGATGTGGGGCTCGATCCTGGGACTCTGGGATCATGACCTGAGCCAAAGGGAGACAATCAGCCCACTGAGCCACCCAGCCTCCTTAACAGTAGTCATTTATTGATTTTTTTATTTTAAATATATTAAAGATATCTTTCTTTTTTTTAATATTTTATTTATTTATTTTATTTATTGTTACTTTTTAAAGATTTTATTTATTCATTTGACAGAGATCACAAGTAGAGAGAGAGGAAGAGAGAGAGGAAGGGGGAAGCAGGCTCCCCGCTGAGCAGAGAGCCCGATTCCAGGCTTCAATCCCAGTACCCTGGGATCATGACCTGAGCCAAAGGCAGAGGCTTTAACCCACCAAGCCACCCAGGCGCCCCTTATTTTTTTTAAAGATTTTATATATTTGACAGAAGAGACAGTGGGAGAGGAAACACAAGTAGGGAGAGAGGGAAAAACAGGCTCCCTGATGAGCAGAGAGCCCAATGCAGGACTCAATCCAAGGACCCTGGAATTATGACCTGAATCAAAGGCAGACACTTAGTGACTGAGCCACCCAGGCACCCAAAAGTAGTCATTTAAAACACTTAGGAGGTGTCTGGGTGAGTCACTGGGTTAAGCACCTGCCTTCGGCTCAGGTCATGATCTCTAGGTCCTAGGATCCCTCTCCCTGCTCAGTGGGAAACCTGCTTTTCTCTATCTCTCTCTCTCTGGCCTTCCCAACCACTTGTTCTCTCTCTCTCTCAAATAAATAAAATTTTTTTTTAATTTTTTTTTTTAAGATTTTATTTATTTATCAGAGAGAGGGGGGGGGAGAGCGAGCACAGGCAGACAGAATGGCAGGCAGAGGCAGAGGGAGAAGCAGGCTCCCTGCTGAGCAAGGAGCCCGATGTGGGACTCGATCCCAGGACGCTGGGATCATGACCTGAGCCAAAGGCAGCTGCTTAACCAACTGAGCCACCCAGGCGTCCCTCAAATAAATAAAATCTTAAAAAAAACAAACAAACAAACAAAAAAACATATTTGAGCTCCTACTATTTGTCAAGCACTATGCCGTGTAATGAGTTCCGAGAATATGGCAGTAAATGACACATACAAAGCCCTTCACCTCACAGAATTCCATACATTTTTAAGAAACTTAATGGAAAAATTTGAAGCAGTTTGAAAATCATGAATTTAAAAAAAAAAAAAAGAAAAGAAAATCATGAATTAGATTATTCATTAAATTCCATTTTTTGTTTTGTATCTTTCTCTTTAAAAGGCAGTTGTGGATAGTTAAAAAAACAAGTATCTTTATTTTTTATTTAAGATTTTATTTATTTTATAGCAAGAGAGGGAGGACTCATACTTGGAGGAAGGGCAAAGGGAGAGGGATAGCAAGAATCTTTTTTTAATTTTTCTTTCTTTTTTTTTTAAGATTTTATTTGTTTATTCGACAGAGAGAGACAGTGAAAGAGGGAACACAAGCAGGGCGAGAGGGAAAGGGAGAAGCAGGCTCGTTGCTGAGCAGGGAGTCCCATATAGGACTCAATCCAAGGACCCTGGAATCATGACCTGAGCCGAAGGCAGACACTTAATGAAATGACTGAACCACACAGGCATCCCTTAAAAATTTTCTTTTTCTTCCAAGATTTTATTTATTTATTTGATAGACAGAGATCACAAGTAGGCAGAGAGACAGGCAGAGAGAGAGGAGGAAGCAGGCTCCATGCTGAGCAGAGAGCCTGATGTGGGGCTCCATCCCAGGACCCTGGGATCATGACCTGAGCCGAAGGCAGAGGCTTTACCCCACTGAGCCAGCCAGGAACACTTTTTTTTTTTCAAGATTTTATTTATTTATGATAGATATAGCAAGAGAGGTAACACAAGCACAGGGGAGCTGGCTCCCTGTGAAGCAGGCTCCCTGCTGACTGGGGAGTCCGATATATGGCTCGATCCGAGGACACTGGGATCACGACCTGGGCCAAAGGCAGATGCTTAACAACTGAGCCACCCAGGTGCCCCACAGAGAGAGAGAGAACCTTTTGTGTGTGTGTGTGTGTGTGTGTGTGTGTGTTTTAAAGATTTTTATTTATTTATTTGACAGACAGAGGTCACAAGTAGGCAGAGAGGCAGGCAGAGAGAGAAGGAAGCAGGCTCCCTGCTGAGCAGAGAGCCCGATTCGGGGGCTTGATCCCAGGATCCTGGGATCATGACCTGAGCTGAAGGCAGAGGCTTTAACCCACTGAGCCACCCAGGCCCCCCGAGAGAGAAAATCTTAAGCATACTCTGTGCTGAGCACACAGCCTGACATAGAGCTCCATCTCACTACCCTGAGATCATGACTGAGCCGAAACCAAGAGTCAGTTGCTTAACCAATGGAGCCACCCAGGTGCCCCAAGAAGTATCTTTATTTAGAGAATATAGAGGAGCATTAAATCTTGACCCATGTTGAACCTTGTTTAAACTTAGAGTAACAAATAATTGTAAAATTTATTTTTACTAAATAAAAGTATTTCTGAATAATATTAAGTATATAGAATTTAATTTTCCCGCCTCAGAATTTTATTTTCCCACCTCTTATGTATATGATAGGAAGCTTTCTTTCTTCCTCTCTTCCTCCCTCTCTCCCCAATAGGTAGTATATAGATACATTTGGGGAGAAAATATACACATTGCCTATGGCAATATGGCTTTTATGATCTGAATGCGTGTGTTAAGTAAGTATGTTGAACTTGAATTCAAGACTAACTTATTAAAGGCTAATCAAATCAAAATGAAAAGATTGAAATTCTAATCTTTCTATTATTAGAATCCATTAAGAAGAAGTAAAATATACCCTGATCTAATATACTTGATCTGTCTGGTAGTAATAAGGTAATGATATTAATATTTTATTGTTGCCTGTAGTCATGTTCTTACTTGAGAACAATTGAATAGCTTTGTGCACTATAGATAGGAACGGTTGCACAAAATTTTAGTTGGACTTACATGTTGTTACTGATATTAATTTAAACATAATTTTCTAGGTAATTAATGATCCTATCCATGGCCACATTGAACTCCACCCTCTCCTCATCCGAATCATTGACACACCTCAATTTCAGCGGCTTCGATATATCAAACAGTTGGGAGGCAGTTACTACATTTTTCCAGGTGCTTCGCACAATCGATTTGAGCACAGTCTAGGGTAAGAAGGCAGTTAATGGGGAATTTACAGTTATTAAGCACTTTCCTTATCACATGAAATAACTGTTTCATCTCATCTTTTAGAGAATAAATAGTTTTATAAAATGGTAATAACACCCATATTTTGTTGATAAGAAAATTGAGGCTTTGATTTGCCTTGCTATATTCTGTTTATTTTATGTATTCTTATAAGCCAATTCAGATCTTTACTGGAAAGATAATCAAACTGTCTATTGACAGGTCATTTGGATGATGTATTTGTGTTGAAATATTTAAAACCCAACAGGGTCAGTTACTGATATGACTAACTTTGTAAGTTTGATTATTTAACTTTCCTGTATAGTCTTATATAGAATTGCCTTTGAAAGCAGATGTTTTTCTTCACCTATCAGGAAATTTGTAGATCAGAAAAATATTCACAGGCTGAGAGACGGTGACACCTCTGTTATTACAACTAAGTTGAGAATTCGGTCTGCTTTTCCATTGTAAAATCTGGAGCCTGGAGAACATGGGCTCTGCTGGGAAGAACTTGACAGTTGTAGGTTTCATGAAGTATTCACACCGTTCGTTTTATTTGTTTTAAAGTGTTTTTTGTCTTTTGTGGGTTTTTTTTTTAAGTGGGTTTTGTTTTTGTTTTTATTTTATTTTGTTTTTTAAACATTTTATTTATTTGACAGAGAGAAATCACAAGCAGGCAGAGAGGCAGGCGGAGAGAGAGGGGAGGAGCAGAGAGCCTGACGCGGGGCTCGATCCCAGGACCCTGGGATCATGACCTGAGCTGAAAGCAGAGGTTTTAACCCACTGAGCCACCCAGGCACCCCTTTTTTAAGTGTTTTTTTTTTTTTTTTTAAGATTTTATTTATTTATTTGACAGAGAGAAATCACAAGTAGTCGGAGAGGCAGGCAGAGAGAGAGAGGGAAGCAGGCTCCCTGCTGAGCAGAGAGCCCAATGCGGGACTCCATCCCAAGACCCTGAGATCAGGACCTGAGCCGAAGGCAGCGGCTTAACCCACTGAGCCACCCAGGCGCCCTTGAAGTGTTTTTAATAGCAAGAACACAAGTGTCTACTCAAATGTGCATTCATTCATCAACACATATTTATTGAAAACTCACTAGGCCCTACCAAACCAACATGGTAGCAATTGTCTCTAACTTTGTGGAGTTCAGAGTTAAAGGGAAAAAGAAAGATACTGTATTCTCAGGAATTACTTTCAGGGGGAAAGTGCTAAAAGTGCATTTGGCATTTGTCAGTCCTTTATCTTCAATCTATGTTGTAAAAATTAAAATGCCAGAAGTCCTACTTCTTTGAAAAAAAATTTTTGTGTGATAAAATACACGGAATATAAAATTTACCATCCACACCATTTTTAAGTATACAGTTCAGTAGTGTTAAATATATCTCTATTATTCTTCAGCTAAACTCCAGAACCTTTTCATTTTGTAAAACTGAAACTCTATATATCCATTAAATAACAATTCCCCATTCTCCTCTCCTAGCCACCAGTCATCACCATTCTACATTGTTTCTATGAATTTAACTACTCTAGGTACCTCATATAAGTAATATCCTACGGTATTTGTCTTTTTGTGACTGGCTCCATTCACTTAGCATAATTTTCTCAAAGTTCACCTATGCTGGAGCATGTGTGAGAATTTCTTTTCTTTTTAAGATGATAATACTCAGTTATATGCTTTTACCATATTTTGTTTATCCCTTTATTTGTGAGTGGACACTCAGTTTGCTTCCACCTCTGGTTATTGTGAATAGTGTTGCTGTGAACATTGGTGTGCATATATCTCTTTGAGACTCTGCTTTCAGTGTTTTGGCTACATACTGCTAGATCATATGATAATTCTATTTTTAATTTTTTGAGCAGCTACCATATTGTTTTTCATAGTGGTTGCGCCATTATACATTCCCAGCAATAGTGTATAAGGGTTCTAATTTCTCCTTGTCCTAGCCAACATGTGTTATTTTGTTTTTTGGGGGTTTGGTTTGGTTTGGTTTTATAATAGCCTTTCTAATGCATGTGAGGGTGGTATCTCATTGTGGTTTTGATGTTGCTTTTCCCTAGTGATTTTTGATTGTGAATTCCCAATCTGTTGGGATTGGGTATTCTGTTTGTGTGTTATTGCTTAGTTCTGAAACAAGTTCTGAAACTTGACTACTCTGTTAACTTGTTGTAGAGATACATTAGAACATTTGAGAAACATGTTAAATTTCTTGAGGTTTAATAGTATCATCTTTCAACAAACAGAAGAGTGATTTTATGTTGCTTTTTTGTTTTGCTTACTCTTCAGTGTAGGGTATCTAGCAGGATGTCTGGTTCGTGCACTGCGGGAGAAACAACCAGAGCTGCAGATAAGTGAACGGGATGTGCTCTGTGTTCAGATTGCTGGCCTTTGTCATGATCTCGGTATGCTGTGCAAAGAACAAAAACTGTTCATGTAATTTGAAATTTAAAAATCTGATTAACTAAAAGATATATGAAAATTGTGTTTTAATTCTGCACTTAACATTAATCTAAATGTGCCATTGCTTCTTCTTGGAATGATTCATAACCCCAAAGCATTGCTACTTTTTGTTGTTGTTGTTGTTGTTGTCTTTCAATGGATTTCTCACATTACACATCTTTGCTACAAGTTATATGAAAGGACTTTCTGATAGTGAGATTTTTTTTTTCTTTTTTTTTTTCTTTTTTTAAAGATTTATTTATTTGACAGAGAGAGATCACAAGTAGACAGAGAGGCAGCCAGAGAGAGAGAGAGAGGGAAGCAGGCTCCCTGCTGAGCAGAGAGCCCGATGCGGGACTCGATCCCAGGATCCTGAGATCATGACCTGAGCCGAAGGCAGCGGCTTAATCCACTGAGCCACCCAGGCGCCCGGGATTTTTTTTTGACTACTGTGATTAGGAGGCTGTGTTATCTTTGTTTTATTCTCCTTGTTAAAAAATCGCCATTATCTTTCAGTTACTTTATCAAATCCATTCTTCTCAAACCTAGAATGCGTAATCTGCACTAGCAGATTTTTTTTTTAAGATTTTATTTATTTATTTGACAGGAGAGATCACAAGTAGGCAGAGAGGCAGGCAGAGAGAGAGGGGGAAGCAGGCTCCCCGCTGAGCAGAGAACCTATGTGGGTCTCCCTCCCTGGGATCATGACCTGAGCTGAAGGCAGAGGCTTTAACCCACTGAGCCACCCAGGCGCCCCTGTGCTAGGGGATTAACAACAGATTTAGAGTACTGCTTTTTTTTCCCTGACCCAGGTGCGGTCTTGGACCACTTAAATCCAAGTAAAAGAGTATCATTCTTCTTTGACAAAGAAAGAGAAAAGAGATTGTCCTCTCCTTATAGGAGTTTTTACCCCCTTATCTTTGTAATTTATTCCTGCCCTGTTGGAGTAGCCTAAGAGTTTGTGTGTGCCCTCAGGGCAGGGAAAAGGAAGTCTCAGTCTTTCAAACAGCCAGATTCTTAAAGGGGTAGGGCACTCTCTTTAGCTTGGAGATTTCAGTAGACCATTATCACTCCTAGATGATAAATCTAACAGATCTAGGTATTTTGAGAGCATGTCATTGAGAAAACTTTGCCAGTCCCTAGGACTCTGAGCACTGCATTCATGAGGCTTTTTGTAGACTGTGATTTGCAGAAAAGCCCTGGCCTGGTCCAGGTAGAGTCCTTCTTCAGCCAAGTAACCCATTTCAGAAATTCTGATAATTACATAGTTGCGTGTCAACAGAGTTTCATATTATTAAATGAGTGGAATATTAAAAATCACTTACAAATAAGGTGAACTAGTGAGCTCTACTTTTGGTTGCCCACATCAGCAGTAAAAATCTGAGTGTGTATATTTCTATAAAATATATTAAGTACATTATAAAATTTACATGAAAAGAGATCCCTTTTAAAAGGATGAGAGTAGAAGAATGAAGTTATATTATTTTCTTCCTGCGCCCCAGTGGATTGTTTTAAAATGGCTATTCTTGTGCTCGCTTCGGCAGCACATATACTAAAATTAAAATGGCTATTCTTTTTTTTTTTTTTTTAAGATTTTATTTATTTATTTGACAGAGAGATCACAAGTAGGCAGAGAGGCAGGCAGAGAGAGAGGAAGGGAAGCAGTCTCCCTGCCGAGCAGAGAGCCTGATGTGGGGCTCCATCCCAGAACGCTGGGACCATGACCTGAGCCAAAGGCAGAGGCTTAACCCTGAGCCACCCAGGCACACTTAAAATGGCTATTCTAATATATTCAATCTGAAGATGCCAGTTTTTTCCTTGACATTCCTTTACGTTACACAGAAACTATCCTTTCCTCAGATTTATGTAAGCTCTGATGACTCAGAGACCCTTCCATGGACAGCTTACTTTCCTATGTGGTTTTATTTCCTGTTCTCTTGTTTTAGAAAATAGGAAGGGAGGATTTGTTTGTGGTATTTTGTGATGTACTTATAGATTATTAATTTCCGTTGGTTTTCAAGTTAAGCTTAAAGATTAAAAAAATAGATTCATCTTTTACCAGCTTATAAACAGTTTCCTTGTTCTAAGGCTGCTTTTGTTTTTAAGGTCATGGGCCATTTTCACATATGTTTGATGGAAGATTTATTCCACTTGCTCGCCCAGATGTGAAATGGACGGTACGTAGTCCTATATTCAAGCAACCACTGCTGTGTGATAGTATACTTCCCCATTACAGTATACTAATATATATATATATATATTTCATTTGATCTCCCAGTAGTCTTTTTTTTTTTTTAAGATTTTATTTATTTGACAGAGAGAGATCACAAGTAGACGGAGAGGGAGGTAGAGAGAGAGATAGAGGGAAGCAGGCTCCCTGCTAAGCAGAGAGCCCAATGCGGGACTCGATCCCAGGACCCTGAGATCATGACCCGAACCGAAGTCAGAGGCTAAACCCACTGAGCCACCCAGGCACCCCCATTATCTACCCTTTTATAAGTATAAAGGAACTTGAAACTCACAAAGGTGTACTGATATACAAAGCAATCACAAAGCTTGGGGCACCTGGGTGCTATTCAGTTAAGTGAACAACTCTTGGTTTCGGCTTAGATCATGATCTCTTGGTGGTGAGGTTTTGCCCCACTTTGCTGAGGGAGGAGTCTGTTTCCTCTCCTGCCTCTTCCCCTGGCTCACATGCTCTCTCTCTTTGTCTCTCTCTCTCAAATAAATAAATAAATATATATTTTTAAAAAATCACAAAGCTTTTAAATGGTAGAGCCAGCACTAGAAAACCAGGTTTTCTAGCTGTTAATTCAAAAAAAAATTTTTTTTATTTAATTTTTTGACACAGAGAGAGAGAGAGATCACCAGTAGGCAGAGAGGCAGCAGAGAGAGTGTGGGAAGCAGGCTCCCTGCTGAGCAGGGAGCCTAATGCTGGGCTCAATCCCAGGACCCTGAGCTGAAGGCAGAGGCTCAACCCCTGAGCCACCCAGGAGCCCCTAGCTGCTAATTTTTTTAAGAAGATTTTATTTATTTATATGAGAGAGACACACACACAGACTACCAGTGGGGTGGAGGTGCAGAGGGATAGGGGAAAACAGACTCCCTGCTGAGCAAGAAACTCAGGGTTCAGTCCCAGGATCCCAAGATCATGACCTGAGCCAAAGGCTGATGCCTAACTGCCTGAGCCACCCAGTTGTCCCTCTAGCTGCTAATTTAATGCTCTTACTGTTCTATCACATCGTTGAAAAAATTAAATAAAAGGCCAGCTCCTTTTTAACTTACTTTTTCTTTATCATGAAGTAGCCGATACCAGGCAAGTTTCATCATTTATATTAACTGAACTGTTTTATAATTAAGGATATGCAGGTGGCTGACCCAGTCTTTGGAATTAGTTTTTGAAAAGTGAAGTTATGCTGACTTCCATTTTTTGCCACATTATATTTCTGGAACCTGAAGTAGAAAAGAATATTAGTATGTGCTGAATGGTTGGTTCTTCCATGTCAACCTCTATTTTCTTTCTTTTTTTTTTTTTTTTTTTTTTTAAGATTTTATTTATTTATTTTACAGAGAGAGATCACAAGTAGGCAGAGAGGCAGGCAGAGAGAGAGAGAGGAGGAAGCAGGCTCCTGCTGAGCAGAGAGCCCGATGCGGGACTCGATCCCAGGACCCTGAGATCATGACCTGAGCCGAAGGCAGCGGCTTAACCCACTGAGCCACCCAGGCGCCCTATTTTCTTTCTTTTTAAAAAATATTTTACTTTTTTTAAGTAACCCAACGTGGGGCTTGAACTCTTAATCCCGAGATCAAGAGTCACATCTTCACCAACTGGGCCAACCAGGTGCCCCTATTTTTTTTTCCTTTTAAAGAAAGAAAAAAACTATATTCACATATAGTAAGTTGTACTGATCTTAAGTGTACAGTTCAGTAAAATTTTTTAAAGTTTGTTTGTTTATTTTAAGACATCTCTACACCTAACATGGGGCTCAAACTCATAACCCCAAGATCAAGAGTCACACACTCCACTGACTGAGCCAGTCTGAGACCCTGGTTCATGAATTTAGGCGGTTGTATACATCCTCGTAACTACTACCCAAGTCAAGATATGAAATGTCTTCATCTTAATTCCCTTATGCCTTTCTCAGTCAATGCCCGCTTCTCCCTCATCTGGATTTTTATAAACATAACTTAGCTTTGTCTGTTCTTAGATTTAATATTAGTAGAATCATTTCATAGATACTCTCTTGTGTCTTGCTTTTATTCATACACAACATGATGATTGTGAGTTTCCTTCATGTTGCGTGCATCACCTCTTAATCCCTGCTTATTGCTGAGTTAATATTCCATTGTATGGGTAAGTTGTGATTGGTTTATCCTTTTCCCCTTTGATAGAATTTGGGTTGTTTTCACTTTTTGACTATTACAAATGAGGTTGCTATACACATTACTGTACATGATTTTCATGGAAAATGTCTTCATTTATTTTAGGTAAAATGCCTACAAGTACCAGATCATAAAGTAGATGCATGTTTGCTTTGTAAGAAAGTCCCTGACCTCTCCCATACTGTACCATGTTATGCTCTGTCAGGAGTGTGGGAGATTTCCTGTTCTGTAGCCTCTTTAACATTTGGATTTTTAGATTTGCCTAATAAGTGTCAGTGGTCTTCTGTGGGGTTTAGGTGGGGGATTTTGGTTTGTTTGGGTTTTTTTTTTTTTTTTTAAGATTTTATTTATTTACTTGACAGACAGAGATCACAAGTAGGCAGAGAGGCAGGCAGAGAGAGAGGAGGAAGCAGGCTCCCCGCTGAGCAGAGAGCCCGATGTGGGGCTCGATTCCAGGACCCTGAGATCATGACCTGAGCCGAAGGCAGCGGCTTTAACCCACTGAGCCACCCAGGCGCCCCTGTTTGGGTTTTTTTTTTAATTGACATTCTTTGATATACATTGAATACTATTTCCTGTAGTTTTTTTTTTTTTTTAAGATTTTATTTATTTATTTGTCAGAGAGAGAGAAAGAGCACAACAAGCAGGGGAACAGCAGGCAGAGAAAGAAGCAAGCTCCCTGCTGAGCATGGAGCCTGATGTGGGACTCGATCCCAGGACCATGGGATCATGACCTGAGCTGAAGTCAGCTGCTTAACCACTGAGCTACACAGGCGCCCTTCCTGTAGCTATTTTTTTTTTTTAAAGATTTATTTATTTATTTGAGAGAGAGAGACAGATAGTGACAGATAACTAGAGAGAGCACAAATGGGGAGGAGAGGGAGAAGCAGGTTCCCGCTGAATAAGGAGCCTGATGTGGGGTTCAATCCCAGACTTCTGAGATTGTGACCGAGCTGAAGGCAGACATTTAACCAACTGAATCACCCAGGTGCCCCTGTGCTTTATTGATATATCTTTCATGAAGTGTTCTTTTAACATTAGCCCATTTAAAAATATGATTGTTTGCCTTTTAATTGTTGATTTGAGTAATTATATATGTATATGATTTAACTATATATATAAAATAGTGTATGTAGTGTGTGTGTGTGTATAATAGTTATGTGAAGATTTTTCTCCTGTCTGGAACTTGCCAATTCATTTTTTCTAATGGTGCCTTTTGAGAAACAAATTTTAAATTCTGATGAAGTATTCTAGTTCTTCAACTAAGATGGGTAGTTTCTCTGTAGTTTTGCTGCCTTGGGACCTCATGCTACAGGCCATGAAAGACTGGCATGTTGCCCAAGGCTTTTTTCTTCCAAGTGTTAACTTCCTTCTCACATCTGTTCACTTTTGGTCACTGGCCAGTACCTGTAGGAAGTTGTCCAGACTTAATAGTTGTTTTCTTCAGCAAGACTGATCTAAATAGGATCTATTCGGCCATTTGCAAGTCTTTGTATTTATTTTTTAAAGTAGGCTCCATACCCAACATGGGGCTTGAGCTCAGAACCCTGAGATCAAGGAACCCTAATTTCCAAGTCTTCGTATTTGAGAGACTTTGTATTTTTCTCTCTCTGTCTCTCTCTCTGTCAAATAAAAAATAAAATCTTAAACAACAACAACAAAAAGAAAAAAAATAAATAAATAGAGGTGTTTGGATGGCATAGTCAGTTAAGGTCTGACTCTTGGTTTCAGCTTAGACCCTGATTTCCGGGTCATGGAATCAAGACCAATGTGGGGCTCCTTGCTTGGCACTGAGTCTGCTTGAGATTCTCTTTCCTTCTGCCCCTCCCATTTGTGCTCTGTCTCTGAAATAAATAAGTACATCTTAAAAAAAAAAAAAATTGACCTTTCAGGACTGCCTGGTTGGCTGGCTCAGTCACTAGAGTATGCAGCTCTTGATCTCATGGTTTTGAGTTCAAGCCCCACATTGGGTGTGAAGATTACATAAATAAATAAACTTTAAAAAATTAAAGTTAAAAAAAATTTTGGCTTTTCACTTTAGGATTCTATTTATTTTTATTTTTATTTTTTTCAAGATTTATTTATTTTGAGAGAGAGAGAGGAGGGAGGGGCAGAGAGAAAGTCCCCAAACAGACCCCTTTACTGAGAGCATATTCCATGACCCAGAAGATCATGACCGAAGTTAAAATCAAGAGTCAGATGTCTACCTGACTGAGCCACCCAGGCATCCCTATTTATTTATTTTTGTTCTTTTATTTTTGTATTTATTCTTTTAAATATTTATTTATTTATTTGAGAGAGAGAGAACACGGGAGCAGGGGAGGGGCAGAGGGAGAGAAAGACAGAATCCCAAACAGACTCTACACTGAGTGGGGAGCCCAACATGGGGCTCAGTCCCATGACCCCAAGATCACCCCCCAAGCTGAAATCATGAGTCAGACACACAACCACTGACTCACCCAGGTGCCCCATTCCACATTTCCTTAATTACTATTACTTTATAATAAGTCTTGATAGTTGGTAGGACAATTGTTCACACCCTGTTCTTTTATTGAGTATCTTTGGCCCTTTTCTCTTGTATTATAAATTTTATAATTTTCTACATAAAGACTTTATACATCTTTTGTTATATTTACTCCTGAGTTGCTTATAATTTTCGTTGCTCTTGTCCATTGTTCTATCTTTGGGGGACTTAAATTCTTCTGTAATATATACAGTTTTGGGGGTTACCTGGCTGGCTCAGTCAGTGGAGCATGGGACTCTTGATCTCTGGCTTATTAGTTTGAGCCCCATATGGGGTGTAGAGATTAGTTAATAAAAATCTTTTAAAAGTAATATTTTTTTCTGAACCATTTGAAAGTAAGTTGTACACAAACCCCTTCATTCCTAAATACTTAAGAGGGTATGTCCTAAAAACAAGAACACTCTTTTACATAACCCCAATACAAGTACCAAAATCAGAAAATTAATATTGGTGCTATACTATTATCTAATTTTTACTTCCTTTCTTTTTTTGCTTTTTTTTTAAGATTTTATTTATTTATTTGAAATAGAGAGAGAGAGAGATCACAAGTAGGCAGAGAGGCAGGCAGAGAAAGGGAGAAGCAGACTCCCCGCTGAGCAGAGAGCCCGATGTGGGCCTCGATCCCAGGACCCTGAGATCATGACCCGAGCCGAAGGCAGAGGCTTAACCCACTGAGCCACCCAGGCGCCCTTTACTTCCTTTCAAATTGCACCAATTGTCTGTATAGAAAAGGAGGAAGAAAACTTTTTTTTTTTTTCCATCTCCCTGATCCATACATACTACTTAGTTGTGATTTCTCTTTACTCTCCTTTTGATCTGGAATAAGTCTTCAGTCTTCATCTTTTACAACCTTGTTATTTTTGAAGAGTACAGTTGAGTTGTTTCTGGAATGTCCCTCAATTTGTCTGATGTTTGCAGTTTTCTGATACATACTGTCAGAGTATGTATTTTCAGTAGAATGTCACATTATATCTTCTTAGTATTTCACATCAGAGGCACATAAAATCTGTTTAGCACATTGCTGGTGATACTAACTTTGATCATTTCATTAAGGCAATGTTTACCAGATTTCTCCATTATAAACTTTAACTGTTTTTTCTCTTTATAATTAATATGCATCTTATTCATTTTTTTTAAAATAGTTATAGGTCCATCCAGGTGTTTTGTTTTCATATTGACTCAGTTTTTGGTAAGACCTGTGATGGCACCAATGTCTTCAGGAGATCATTTGATCTTTACAGTTATGAGTGAGTGAACAGAGACAGAGGAATAGAAAGAGGCTAGTTCAAGATTCCCATGTAGATGTTGACCTCCGAGCTCCAAAATACTTTTTTGTTTTTACTGGCAAGTTTGCAGTTACCATGTTTTGCCACTAGATGGAAGTGCTAACAGAATTTGTAACTTGGTGTTTTCAAGGTTGGTGCAACAATAGAGCTGATTTTTTTTTTTTTTTGAAAAAAAATTTTTTTTAAGATTTTAGTTATTTATATGTCACAGAGAGTAAGCTCACAAGTTGGCAGAGAGGCAGGCAGAGAGAGAGGGGGAAGCAGGCTCCCTGCAGAGCAGAGCCCGATGCGGGGCTTGATACCAGGACCCTAAGATCATGACCTGAGCTGAAGGCAGAAGCTTAACCCACTGAGCCACCCAGGCACCCCTTTTTTGAAATTTTAATTTTATTTTAAGTAGGCTTCACACCCCATGTTAGGGTTGAACTCACAACCCAAGATCGAGATTGCTCCACCAATTCAGCCAGCCAGGCCCTTCAACTGAACTGAATTTTATAGTGATGCTCATTCAAACAGGATTCTACTGTGTGACTGGGTAATATTCTTCTCTATCATATCTGTGCAGTACTTCTGTACTGTAAATGATTATATCTCATTAAATATATTTATTACTTTTTTTAAAGGATTTTATTTATTTGACAGAGTGAGAGAGAGAGAGAACAAGTGCACAAGCAGGGAAGCAGCAGGCAGGCAGGCAGAGGGAGAAACAGGCTCTTTGTTGATCAAGGACCCTGGGATCATGACCTCAGCTGAAGGCAGATGCTTAATTGACTGAGCCACCCAGGTGCCCCGTATTAAATATATTTATGAAATAATAATGAACACGATATGTAAAATGTTTATAAGCTAGTAAAATACAGACAAATTTGACAGGTTTTAAAAAATATCTGCAAGGGGTATCTGGGTGCTCAGCTGGTTAGGCATCTGACTCTTGCTCTCAGCTCACGTCTAGGTCTCAGGATCATGTGTTAAAGCCCTGCATTGGGCTCCATGCTGGGTGTGTAGCCTACTTTAAAAAGAAAATATCTGCAAGACAGTAGTCAAAAGCTAGATAATCAACATGCAGTAGAAATTTATCTTTGAATTACCTCGAATCAAGAATAATTTGGATTATCTGGGGTCTCTAATGCACTGGAGTCTATAACAGACCATACTGTGTTGACTTTTCTTAGCATGAACAGGGCTCACTGATGATGTTTGAGCACCTCGTTAATTCTAATGGACTCAAAGCAGTCATGAAATACTACGGTCTTGTCCCTGAAGAAGACATTTGCTTTATCAAGGAACTAATTGCAGGACCACTTGAATCACCAATCAAACATTCTTTGGTAAGTTTTTGTACCATTTAATTTGAATTGACTGTGTTTCCCATCTAGTCTTTCCTAGTTTCCTTCAGAGCTATTTGAAAAGAGATATTTAGAGGGGAGGGGGGCGGGGAGGGGAGGTGGGGTTACGGACATTGGGGAGGGTATTGCTATGGTGAGTGCTGTGAAGTGTGTAAACCTGGCGATTCACAGACCTGTACCCCTGGGGATAAAAATACATTATATGTTTATAAAAAAAAAATAAAAAAAATTAATTAAAGAAAGAAAAGAGATATTTGGCTATTTTAGGGAGACTAAGTAATAAAATACATTATATGTTTCTACTATTTAATACAAAAAAATGAAAGGCTTATCTTTTTTTTTAATCTCTTAACTGAGATCTTTAGAAGTTACCCCCCCCAAGTTAAAATACATGTGTAAATATTTTTTGGTGAATATATGTATGCAATATTCTATATAGGAGCCAGAGGTAATGTTTGGAAAATGTAGAAGTGTGTGTCTTGTTTCTCCATTAAAATTAACATGTTTGAGTGCTTGGGGGAAAGATGGGAGGGAATGGGAAGTGAGGGGAGGAAAGGATAAGAGGGGGCACAGCTCAGAAAAGGAAATTTAAAAAGAAGAGAAAAAAATAAAATTATAAAAAAAATAGCATCTTGGGCGCCTGGGTGGCTCAGTGTGTTAAAGCCTCTCAGATCATGATCCCAGGGTCCTGGGATTGAGCCCCGTGGGGCTCTCTGCTCAGGGGGAGTCTGCTTACCCCCCTCTCTCTGCCTGCACCTCTGCCTATTTGTGATCTCTGTCTGTCAAATAAATAAACAAAATCTTTAAAAGAAAATTGCATCTGAAATATTTAGATATATGAGGAACTAGAAAAAAGGTTGAATAGTTCAAAGGAAAGTTTAGGGTTTTGTTTTTGTTTTTTTTTTAAGATTTTATTTATTTATTTGACAGAGAGAGATCACAAGTAGGCAGAGAGGCAGGCAGAGAGAGAGGGGGGAGGAAGCAGGCTCCCTGCCAAGCCGATATGGGGCTCCATCCCAGGACCCTGGGATCATGACCCCAGCTGAAGGCAGAGGCTTTAACCCACTGAGCCACCCAGGCGCCCCGGAAAGTTTAGGTTTTTTTGTTTGTTTGTTTTAATTAAAAAGAAGCTGAGGGGCACCTGGGTGGCTTGTTTTTGTTTTTTTGTTTGTTTTTGCTGCTGTTGTTGTTTTTAAAGATTTTATCCATTTATTTGACAGAGAGACAGTGAAAGAGGGAACACAAGCAGGGGGAGTAGGAGAGAGAGAAGCAAGCTTCCCGCCAAGCAGGGAGCCTGACGTGGGACTCGATCCCAGGACCCTGGGATCATGACCTAAGCCGAAGGCAGACACTTATTGACTGGGTGGCTTGGTTGATTAAGTGTCCAACTCTTGGTTTAGGCTCAGGTCATGATCTTAGGGTCATGGGATTGAGCCCCAGGTCAGACTGCGCTGGGCATGGAGCCTACTTGGGATTCTGTCTCTCCTTCTCCATCTGCCCCTCCCCCCTCAGAGAGATAGAGAGATAGATAAATGGGGCACCTGGGTGACCCAGTTGGTTAAGCATCTATCTGCCTTCCGACCAGGTCATGATCCCAGAGTTCTGGGATCAAGCGTCCTGCTCAGCAGGGAGTCTGCCTCTTCCTCTTTCCCTCCTCCTGCTCATGCTCGCTCTCTCTTTCAAATAAATAAAGTACTTTAAAAAATAAATAATAAAAAAGAAGTTGAAAAATAATTTCCCAGGGCACCTGGGTGGCTCAGTGGGTTAAGCCTCTGCCTTCGGCTCAGGTCATGATCTCAGGGTCCTGGGATAGAGCCCCGCACCGGGCTCTCTGCTCAGCAGGGAGCCTGCTTTCCTCCCTCTCTCTGCCTGCCTCTCTGCCTACTTGTGATCTCTGTCTGTCAAATGAATAAATAAAATCTTTTAAAAAAATAAAAAATAAATTTCCCTCTGAGTTTAAGTTTTTTCAGTGAGTATATACAAATCTATTTGTAAAATGTAAGGTGAAGAGCTGGATTTTGAAGCAAATATTCTATTTCCAAAATATGGGAGCTTCAAAAATTCTTTTTTTAAAAAGATTTTATTTATTTGACAGAGAGAGAGCATGTCAGCAGGAGGAGCTGCAGAGGGAGCGGAAATAGCAGTCTCTGTGCTGAACAGGGAGCATGATGTGGGGGCTCGTGGGGCTGAATCATTTCATTTAGACTAGATGTTTAACTACTTTGATAATACTATTTTCATGCATAAATTTAAGCATTAGCATATGAGAGTCATTCTTACAATTTATAATTAGATTTTATATTTTATATTTTTATTTTTTATTTTTTTTTAAGATTTTATTTATTTATTTGACAGAGCGAGATCATAAGTAGGCAGAGAGGCAGGGCAGAGAGAGAGAGGAGGAAGCAGCCTCCCTGCCAAGCAGAGAGCCCGATGCGGGACTTGATCCCAGGACCCTGAGATCATGACCTGAGCCGAAGGCAGAGGCTTAACCCACTGAGCCACCCAGGTGCCCGGCACCCTAAATTTTATATTTTAAAGAAACTTTAAAGCCAAGAAAAGAAGAAAGATGTTGGTTATCAGAAATGCAATGAGGGGCACCTGGGTGGATCAGTGGGTTATAGCTTCTGCCTTTAGCTCAGGTCATGATCCCAGGGTCGTGGGATTGAGCCCCGCATTGAGCTCTCTGCTCCTCGGGGAACCTGCTTCCTCCTCTCTCACTGCCTGCCTCTACCTACTTGTGATCTCTGTCTGTCAAATAAGTAAATAAAAATCTTAAAAAAAAAATAAAATAAATGCAATGAGTTAGGATCCTTTCAATGGCACAAGGTTTAGTATTAATAGGATATCACATACCTTAGCATTTCTTTTCCTTTTTCTACTAGTTTAGGAATTAAGTGGAAGAAGGAAAAACTAGAACCTTCTAAGTTATCTCACATTCCCATTCAAGTATCTGTTTATAATTTTTAGGTTAACACAGTTGCTTTGCTTTGCTTATAAATAGATACAGTTCGTATCCTAAAACTATTGTGAGTTTTCTTGTCTTCCAGTGGCCATATAAAGGGCGTCCTAAAGAGAAAAGCTTCCTTTATGAGATAGTGGCCAATAAAAGAACTGGCATCGATGTGGACAAATGGGATTATTTTGCCAGGTATGCACTGAACATTTCAGGAAAACTGGTTAAAATTCTTATATCATTTAAATATATTTTATTTTTATTTAAATAAATAAAAATTGAAATCCTTGGATACATTTAGTGTTAATATTTAAGGTATAGTTTCCGCATTGAAGAATTTCATCTCTCTGCTTTGGAATCTTTCCAGGGACTGCCATCATCTTGGAATCCAAAATAATTTTGACTACAAGCGCTTTATTAAATTTGCCCGTGTCTGTGAAGTAGAGAATGGGAAGTGTATTTGTCCTAGAGATAAGGTGAGCTATGTCAAAGGAACAATAAAGAAGGTGTTGTTCCTAGTTCGAAGTGTAGAAGTAATCATTCAATAATTTGGAAAAATCACAACCTGATAAATTATCAATCTTTTTACTTTACGCTTAGCACTTGTAAGAATCATAAAGTTCTTTTCATTTTCTGCATTGTTAAATAATAATAAAGCTACAACAGACATTTATTGAGTGTTGCGCTAGGCACTGTTTTAAATGCTTTAGGTGGATTAACTCAGTCCTCACAACCGTATAAAATAGATACTATTCTTATGCCACTTAATAGGTGAGCAAGTTGAAGCACAGAGAAAACATAGAGTTAATGAATGGCAGAACTAGAATTTCAGCCCAGAAAGTTTGGCTCAAGTCTCCTCCTTAACCATAGTTAGTGATCTATATTAGTGTTTCATAATAGGTAAGATACTAAATCATTAGGTCCTTCCTAATTAGAGTCATGTAACTAAAGAGTAGTATGGCATTATACTGCAGAAAGTCTTTCTTTGGGATACCTGGGTGGCTCAGATGGTTAAGTGTCTGCCTTTGGCTCAGGTAATGATCCCACAATCCTAGGATCGACTCCCTTGCTCAGCGGGGAGCCTGCTTCTCCCTCTGCCTGCTCTCCCTCTGCTTCCGTATTCTCTCTCTCAGTCTGTCAAATACATAAAATCTTTAAAAAAAAGAAAAGAAAAGAAAAGAAAAAGTCTTTCTTTTGAGAATAAAGAATATAAGAATAATGCCTAATTTCTAGACTTGTTGAGATTAAAAAACATACTGAAGATGCGTAAAACAACCTGCTACAGAGTTAGAGCGATAGATTTTGTTACTAAGAAGAAACGTTGCAAACCAAGAAATGATTTTACTCTCCTGCCCCTTAGTTTTTTAATGGACTCAGGGATTTTAATGAGGTAGCTCCTGTGCATAGCTTTCTTGTCTGTCTGTCACCATTCCTTTTCCTTGTCCTGTGTACTTGTCTGCTAACAAGGGTAACAGAACCGGATCCTGCATTAATATTTATTTTATGTTTTCCTGCAGGAGGTTGGGAATCTATATGACATGTTCCATACTCGCAACTCTTTGCACCGCAGAGCTTATCAACACAAAATTGGCAACATCATTGATACAATGTAAGAAATTCAACTGCTATTTCCCTATAAAATTTTTTGTGATGCTTTGTTAGATCATTCTTAGGTCAAGTTGAGCTTTCTAGGTGAATTCAAGCAAATTTTAAGTGAACTTTAAGTGAATAAATCTGAAATGGTTCCCTTAATACAACAAAAACTAGCAAAAAGTAAACTTGGAGGAAAAAGAGGAGAATGAATAAAGGGGATAGATGAAGTGTGGAAGAGTTGGCTTCAGCAAGACATGAAGGGGCAATGGCTCAGACCTCCCCAGAGGCAGTTGCTTATGTGCCAGACATTAGGATCAAGGTGGGAGATAGGACATGAATAATTGACACTCTGAAACTAATGACAAACATTAATTTTAAGAATTAAGATTAATGTCTATCCTCACCATGTCAGTTATTTATCAAAATTAGTAGAAAATAGCAAAACCAATAGGAATTTCACCTCTTCTCCCTGACCCAGTGAGAACCATAGCAGAAAAGTTCAGCCAGGTAGATAAAAGTAGAGCCATACATCTCTGTGAGACTCACAGACCCATAAAGAGTTCTCGAAAGTAGAGTGTGAGTTCATTCCATGTCTCCGAAATAGTTTTAACTTGACATGAGCAGACTAGTTAGAACACATTCACCCGTTTGTATGGTTGTTCCTTTGAAGAGAAGTTTTTGTTTGTTTTTAATTCAGGGAGTCAGAGACATCTAGGTGCAAAGCCTGGTACTACTTCTTCCTAACTTGGTTAAATGAAAATTACTTCATATCTGCCTCTGTAAAATTGATGCTGATTATGTCTATCTTGTTGGAAAGATTAAATAAGATAATGTTATCTAGAGCCCTACATTATGCTGGATCACAGTAAACATGGTAGCCCGCAGATCACCATAGGCATATTTATGCATTTATGTAGGATCCAAAAACAGTTGTCTTTAGAACATCATGTCTCAGGATTTTACTTCTCTGAAGTAGAAAGATTTCTTTTATTTCAAGTGTGGGCATTAAGCAAATACTCAAATTTTCTCATAAACGTAAATTTTTATGCAATGATCTTTAGGATTACAAATGCTTTCCTCAAAGCCGACCCCTACATAGAGATTACAGGTGCTGAAGGAAAAAAGTATCACATCTCTACAGCAATTGATGACATGGAAGCCTTCACGAAGCTAACAGGTAAGAACCAGTAGGTAATACTGAGTGGTCCATCTCAGATAAAGTGCAGGCTGAGTGGGCTATTTTCTTTTTTTTTTTTTTTTAAAGATTTTATTTATTTATTTGACAGAGAGAGATCACAAGTAGGCAGAGAGGCAGGCAGAGAGATTGAGAGGAGGAAGCAGACTCCCTGCTGAGTAGAGAGCCCGATGCGGGACTCGATCCCAGGACCCTGAGATCATGACCTGAGCCAAAGGCAGAGGCTTAACCCACTGAGCCACCCAGGCGCCCTGAGTGGGTTATTTTCTAAACATTCTAATATCTTTAGCTTCTCAAGTGATTATATGCTTTTGGAATCGAGTTTTATCTCGATTCCAAAATTGAGAAGCGATTTTAACCATATAACCTCGATAAAGTTATTTAACCTCTCTGACCCTTAGTTTCCTCATCTATAAAATGTGAGTATTGTTATCTCGCATACAGTTTTGTTGTAGTATTTAAATGAGGCATAACACCTAATATATAGTACTTGGCAGGTAAGTACCCAATATTTACTATTATTTAACTTAACAATACAGCTGGACTAATAGCAGATTTGCCCTTTTAACATTATTTTTGTTGTAAAACACAGGGAACCAGGAACATTTTGCCACACTTCAGCAGAAATGAAACCTGCAGCTTAGGGTGGGAAGGGGGAGGTGAAGAAGTTGCAGCTGGTTCTTCCATGTGGGGAAGTGCAGACTGAGCAATAAAGATGAGCAAACCAAAAGGAGTAGACCAAAAAGTTTGTACCAGTTGCATATCACGAAACTGACTCTGTTTAAAAAGTTAGAATGCAGTCACATAGCTCATAGAATCACTGGAAAAGCTGGAGAGTCTTAAAATGAGCAAAAGCAACTCAAGCTCAGTGGCCTAAGACAGCCAAAATCCCTTTCTCTGGGCTTTCTGTGTGATACTACTGCTGTTCTGTTGCCTTTTTTTTTTTTTTTTTTTTTTTTTTAAGATTTTATTTGTTTATTTGACAGAGATCACAAGTAGGCAGAGAGACAGGCAGTGAGAGAGGAAGGAAAGCAGGCTCCCTGCTGAGCAGAGAGCCCTTATGGGGAGCTTGATCCCAGGACCCTGGGATCATGACCTGAGCTAAAGGTAGAAGCTTTAACCCAATGAGCCACCCAGGTGCCCCTGTTCCATCACTATTCGATTCTGTCTGCAGCGCACTGCCAGAATGAAACCCACACCCGTTACTCTGAAACTGTCTTTGAAGAACCAGTGTTCTTCCTTTCCAACCATTCGCAGTTTAGATATTTTTGTAGAACAGTAAAAATGAATTACCAGTGAAATGAAATGGTGTGGGGGGTTGGGGCAGGACATACAAAATACAAGCCCAAGCACTTAGTATTGAGTTTGACAGACTTAACATATATTTCAGTAAATATAATCAAGAGAAACAAAATTTTTTTTTTTTTTAAAGATTTTATTTATTTATTTGACAGGCAGAGATTACAAGTAGGCAGAGAGGCAGGCAGAGAGAGAGAGAGGAGGAAGCAGGCTCCCTGTTGAGCAGAGAGCCTGATGCGGGGCTCGATCCCAGGACTCTGGGACCATGACCCGAGCCGAAGGCAGAGGCCTTAACCCACTGAGCCACCCAGGCGCCCAAGAGAAACAAAATTTAAATTAAAAAGTTATATGTATTATTCTTTAAAAATATGCATGTAGGTAATACAGAGTCCCTATTATACTTGTAACTTTTTAGTCATTTTCCAATCATAAGTAAATCAAAAATTAAAAGTGAGGGGACCCTGGGATCATGACCTGAGCTGAAGGCAGAGGCAAAAAAAAAAAAAAAAAAAAAGGTCATCTTCAGTCTTAATCAGAAGCCAATCTAACAATTTATTCTGTAACATTATATTACGTTTCTACTATGTCTTGCTGAAAAGAAATGAATTGGGGATTTTATGCACTTCTGGGTTAACTGAAAAACCATAAAGTATACAGTTTAATGTGATCTTACCACATGATTATACATAGCTGTCACTCTCTAATGGTTCTAATGTCACTCTCTGAAGGTTCTCTAATGCCCAAACTCACTTTTACCCTCTTCAGTGAGATGAGTCCACTGATTATGCTCTTGGATATTGTGTTAATGTCAAAAATGGCAGACAGAATATTAGGTCACATTTTTGTGCTTTATTGGCCAGAATATGGGAGAACAAGCATATGGACTTTGCAGCTGTCATCATTTGAGACAAGGATAATCTTATCTTTCTTACATACTCTTCAGAGCCATCCTATAATCCTCATTGGCCTTAGCTACATGACCTGGAAGGAATAAGGACCATGTGAGCCTTCATTACCTTTGTTGCTTTTCTAAAAGTCAATTTACTTTATCTAAAACTTTCCAGTTCTTAGGGCACCTGGGTTGCTCAGTCGGTTAAGTGACTGCCTTCGGCTCAGGTCATGATCCTAGGGTCCTAGATCGAGTCTCACATTGGGCTCTCTGCTCAGTGGGGAGCCTACTTGTCCCTCTCCCTCTGTCTGCTGCTCTGCCTGCTTGTGCTCACTATCTCTCTCTCAAATTAATAAATAAATAATCTTTAAAATAAGATAAAATAAAAGTTTCCAGTTCTTATTTTTTGATTTTTTAGGATGTTTTTCCACTTATTGGGAAGTGTTGAAGACATACAACAGTGTTGAAAGAATTTTACAGTGAACACTTGTACACTCACCCTGTAAATTCTAGCATTTACTGAACTGCTTTATTACTTATGCAAGTTACCATCCATCTGTCCATCTTATTAATCCATCTTAATTTTGATGCATTGTGAAGTTTTTTTTTTTTATTTTTAAAAAGAGTTATTTATTTCTTTTTAGGGAGAGAGAGAGCATGTACAAGCACACATGAGGGGAGTGGGGATCTTCAGCAAACTCTCTGTTGGGTGCAGAGCCTAACATGGGGCTTGATCCCAGGACCCTGAGATCATGACATGAGCTGAAACCAAGAGTTAGACGCTCAATCAACTGAGCTGTCCAGGTGCCCCAATTTTGATGTTATTTTAAAATAAATTGCATGGGGCAACTGGGTGGCTCAGTCAGTTTAGCAGCTGCCTTCAGCTCAGGTCATGATCCCACAGACCTGGGATCAAGCCCTGCATCAGACTCCCTGCTGCATGGGAAGCCTTCTTGTTCCTTTCCCTCTGCCTGCCACTCCCTGTGCTTGTGATTTCTCTCCCTGTCAAATAAATAAAATCTTTAAAAAAAAAAAAATTGCAGGGGCTCCTGGGTGGCTCAGTGGGTTAAAGCCTCTGCCTTTGGCTCAGGTCATGATCTCAGGGTCCTGGGATCGAGCCCCGCATCGGGCTCTCTGCTCGGCAGGGAGCCTGCTTCCTCCTCTCTCTCTGCCTGCCCCTCTGCCTGCTTGTGATCTCTGTCTGTCAAATAAATAAATAAAATCTTTTTAAAAAAATTGCAGATACCACTATATTTTACCTTAACTCTCTTAGCATGCAGATTAACTAAAGTTCAACAATTATTTATAGATTTTTTTTCTTCTGATGTAAAATTCACATGCAATTTGTATAAACGTATGAATCTTACATACATTTGCTAGTGTTTTGACAAATGCAAGATACAGAACATTATCTTCTCTTTAGAAAGTTCCCTCATGCTTCTTCCCAGTTAGTTCTTACCCTGCTTCACCCCCAAGAAACAACCACAACTTGCCAATTCTAGACTTTTTTTAAAAGTTTATTTATTTTTAGTAATCTCTATACCCAACATGGGGCTTAAACTCATGACCGTGAGAGCAAGAGCCACATGCTCTTCTGACTGAGCCAGCCCCTGTTCTAGACGTTTATATAAATAGAATCATACAGTGTGCACTCCTCTCTGTAGGGCTTCTTTTTACTCAATGTTATATACTTGAGATTCATCCAGATTGCATGTATCAGGAGTTTATTCCTTTTTATTGCTGAGCAATAATTCATTGTATGAATATGCCATAGTTTATCTTTCCTCTCTGCTTCCTAAATTCCTATTTATAAATGTTGCTATAAATATTCCTATAAATGTTTCAGCTTACATGGAAGTTGGCTATCTTTTTTTTTTTTTTTATAATTTTTGCACTGTACGAGCCAGTGTTATTATTTTTTTTTTAAAGATTTTATTTATTTATTTGACAGAGAGAAATCACAAGTAGATGGAGAGGCAGGCAGAGAGAGAGGGGGAAGCAGGCTCCCTGCTGAGCAGAGAGCCCGATTCGGGCCTCGATCCCAGGACTCTGAGATCATGACCTGAGCCGAAGGCAGCGGCTTAACCCACTGAGCCACCCAGGCGCCCGGAAGTTGGCTATCTTAAGCATTGCAAATGTTATGACTACTGTCTTAGGTAACCGTTTTCTTACATTAGTCTTTATCACTCAGTATTTCTAGGCAATAGGTGGACCTTACTTCCCTTCCTTCCTCTGCAAGCCCCCTTATCCCAAAATCCCTTAACTAAATTGGAATGATAGAATGCTAAATTTAGAAGGACCTTAGAGATCATCTACTTAAAACTCTTCAAAGGAGGGATGCCTGGGTGGCTTGGTTGGTTAAGCCTCTGTCTTCAGCTCAGGTCATGATTCCAGGGTCCTGGGATCAAACCCCGAATCGGGCTCCCTGCTCAGAAGGAAGCCTGCTTCTCCCTCCCACACTCCCCCTGCTTGTGTTCCCTTTTTCCCCGTCTCTTTCTCTCTCTCTCTCTCTCTGTCAAATAAATAAATAAATAAATCTTAAAAACAAAAAAATTCCTCAAGGGACACTTGGGTGGCTATTGCTTAAGTGTCCACCTTCAACTCGGGTCATGATCCCAAGGTCCTGGGATCAAGTCCTGCATCAAGTTCCCTACTCAGTGGGGAGCCTGCTTCTCCTTCTGCCTGTTGCTCCCCGTGCTTGTGTTCTCTCTTTCTCTCCCACTCTAACAAATAAAATCTTTAAACAAAAAACAAGAAACAAAAAACCCTGCTCAAATGAGAAACAGAAGCCAAGTGAAGGAAAGCAACTTATCTTAATAAACGGCAAAGCTAAACTCAAGTCTTCTGATTCCAAAGTTGAATGTTGCTTATACTATTTTAGAGTGCTATATCATTATTCAGTTTAACATACAAGCATTAACTTTTATACATGACCCTTTTCTGAACACAAGTATGTGGAACAAATAGAGTGTTTTCACATGGTTAGTGGGAATGCAAATGGTACAGCCACTTTGAAAAAGTTCAGCATTTTCATAAAAATATATATTTATCCTATCATCCAATAATTCCTCTTCTACCTGCTTACCCAACAGAAATGGAAATGTAAGTCCACCTAAAAGCCTGTACCTTATAAGAATAAGGTAAAGCCATAAGAAATACATCAATAAAATTCTGTGGGGTTCAAAGGAAGGAGGAATTGTGTTTCTAGTTTTGTTGGATTAAGGAAGATTTCACAGTGAGGTGCTTTTGAGATGCATCTTGGGGATTAAGTAGGCTTTTATTGTTTTTGTTTTTTTAAGATTTTATTTATTTATTTGACAGAGATCACAAGTAGGCAGAGAGGCAGGCAGAAAGAGAGGAGGAAGCAGGCTCCCTGCTGAGCAGAGAGCCTGATGCGGGGCTTGATCCCAGGACCCTGAGATCATGACCTGAGCTGAAGGCAGAGGCTTTAACCCACTGAGTCACCCAGGCACCCCCCCTTTTTTTTTTGAAGATTTTATTTATTTAACAGTGACCACAAGTAGGCAGAGAGGCAGGCAGAGAGAAGAGAGAGAGAGAGAGGAGGAAGCAGGCTCCCCAAGGAGCAGAGAGCCTGAGGTGGGGCTCGATTCCTGGACCCTGGGATCATGACCTGAGTGGAAGGCAGAGGCTTTAACACACTGAACCATCCAGGTGCCCCAGCTTTTTTTTTTTTTTTTTTAAGATTTTATTTATTTATTTGACAGAGAGAGACACAGTGAGAGAGGGAACACAAGCAGGGGAAGTGGGAGAGGAAGACGCATCCTGAGCAGAGAACCCAATTTGGGGCTTGATCCCAGGACCCCAGGATCATGACCTGAGCTGAAGGCAAATGCTTAACAGCTGAGCCACCCAGGTGCCCTGGTAGGCTTTCAAGAAGTGAGATTTTGGGGCACCTGGCTAGCTCACTCAGTGGAGCACATCACTCTTGATTTTAGGGCTTTGAGTATGAGCCCCACGTTGGGTGCAGAGATTAGTTAAAAAATAAATAAATAAAAAGAAGTGAGATCCTGTGATGGGAGAAGCATTCCATTAATTCAACTGGGAACAGGGCTGCTAAAGGCATGGATTAGAAAAGTGCAGTTTTATTATGTTAAAGTAAAATTGCTGTTTTTCAAACTGTATGTGAAGAAATAATGAAAACTATACATGGAAAGATGTCTTGATGAGAAAGATGTCTCACTGAGAGAGTGAGGAATGTGTTAACCATAGATCAATTGGGGAGGAATATATACACATCAGTGAGGTAAATGACAGGCTGTTAATATTTTATTTTGCCAAGAAAAAGCATCTTTAGTAAAACTCATTTTGCAAAATGCAATAATTGAGTCAGTCAGAGATTACCAGTTAATGTTAAACCATTGGTTGAAACCTTATAGGGATAATCATACAGTCTCAGAATATTACCCTGTGGATTATTTGTTAATTGCAAATGGAAAAGTACATTTATAATAGAGAAAGCTGGATTATTGCCTTAGCCAGCTGTTGGAATTTAACAACCAATAATGGTAGCATCTCATTATGTGATTCCTGTTGCATTGACCCAGGCACATCCCTTACATAGTGTTCTTGACAAGAGTGTTTAACCTAAATCTAATGGTAAAGAAACAGATGAATTCGAAGTATGGGACATTGCCCAAAATGAGTGTCTGAACTTTTCTAAAATGTCAACATCATGAAACAAGTCAGAAGAATTATTCTAGTTCTAGATGAAAGGAGACTAAAGAATATGACAACTAATGTCATCCATAATGCTTGATTGGTTTCTCTATCCAGCAACATAAATGCATAGATTGCATTATTTTAACAATTAAGCAATTCAACTATAGACTTATGTTATTTTTATATCAGTCTGTAATTTTTTGGCACTTGATAGTGGTTGTGTAGGAGAATGTTCCTGTTCTTGGGAGATGCATGCAGAGGTATTTAGGAGTGAAGGGTCTTGATGTCCGTAATCTTCAAATATTTCATCAAAAATTTGAATGTGTGGGACGCCTGGGTGGCTCAGTGGGTTAAAGCCTCTGCCTTCGGCTCAGGTCATGATCCCAGGGTCCTGGGATCGAGCCCCACATCGGGCTCTCTTCTCAGCAGGGAGCCTGCTTTCTCCTCTCTCTGCCTGCCTCTCTGCCTACTTGTGATCTCTGTCTGTCAAATAAATAAATAAAATCTTTTAAAAAAATTTGAATGTGCAAAAATATTGTGTGTACACATACACAGCATACATATGTAGAAAAATGTTAACAGTTGATGGATTTAGGCAAAAGGTATCTTATTTTGAAACTTTTCAAAGTAAAAAGTTGAAGGAATAAAAGAAAGGAAAAAGAACTAACTTCTGGGGTTCCTGGCTGACTCAGTAGGGAATGAAACTCTTGATCTCCGGGTTGTAAGTTTGAGCCCCACAGTAGGTGTAGAGATTACTTAAAATCTTTTATTATTTTAGAGAGAGAGAGTACAAGTGGAGGGGGAGAGGCAGAGGGAGAGAAGCAGACTCTCTGGTTAGTAAAGAGCCCGATGACAGCTGGGCTCTATCCCATGATCCTGAGGATCATTACCTGAGCTGAAACTAAGAGTTGGAGTCAGATGTATAACTGACTGAGCCATCAATGCACCCCAAAAATAAAATCTTAAAAAATAAAATAGAATCTTTTTTTTTTTTAAGATTTTATTTATTTGACAGACAAAGGCGGGGGTGCGGAATCAGGCTCCCTGCCAAGCAGAGAGCCCCATGCGGGACTCGATCCCAAGACCTGGGATCATGACCCAAGCCGAAGGCAGACTTTAACCCACTGAGCCAACCATGTGTCCCTAAAATATAATCTTAAAAGTAAAAAAGAACTACCTTCTGCTTTTATCATGGAATGGAACTTTATAAAACCTTTTATTATGAAATTTACAAATTCCGCCTACCATCACTTAGCTGCAACAATTATCGACACAGTGATTTTGTGTCATCTTCTCTATCCAGCTACTCCTGTAAAATACTGCACTGTTTTGAAACAGATGTCAGACATAATTTTATAATTACTTAAGGGTTTTATTTATTTATTTGTCAAACAGAGATCACAAGTGGGCAGAGAGGCAGGCAGAGAGAGAGGGAGGGAAACAGGCTCCCTGCTGAGCAGAGAGTCTGATGTGGGGCTCGATCCCTGAACCCTGAGATCATGACCTGAGCCGAAGGCAGAGGCTTAACCCAGTGAGCCACCAGGCGCCCCTTATAATTACTTAAATAATATTCTCTTGAAGAAAATGAAACACAACGGGGCGCCTGGGTGGCTCAGTGGGTTAAGCCGCTGCCTTCGGCTCAGGTCATGATCTCGGGGTCCTGGGATCGAGCCCCATATCGGGCTCTCTGCTCGGCGGGGAGCTTGCTTCCCTCTCTCTCTCTCTGCCTGCCTCTCCGTCTACTTGTGATTTCTCTCTGTCAAATAAATAAATAAAATCTTTAAAAAAAAAAAAAATGAAACACAACAACCAATTGATACACCCCTATTTACCCATCACCCAGCCTTAAGCCATCAACTCCAGTAAAGTCTTGCTTCATCTCTACCCTCTCCCATTCACTAGATTATGGTGAAGCAAATCCAAGACTTCAAATGTTCTACTGTGCTTACATTTGTAAACATCCACTTGAAATCATTCTAGAAGTACAGTAGTATATGAGTCTTTTTAAACCTTTTTTTTTTTTCATCTTAAGCTAACTAAAGTTTTATCAAATTGGCAGATAACATTTTTCTGGAGATTTTATATTCTTCTGATCCCAAACTGGATGAAGCACGAGAGATTTTAAAAAAAATTGAATACCGTCATCTATATAAGTTTGTGGGTGAGACTAAGCCACAGGGAAAAATAAAAATTAAAAGGGTAAGTTAAGTTGTCAAACACCTTTCCAGTAGTGAAAGGTCTCTCTCTTCCATTTGTCCTCCAAGAGGAAACCATTAACCCATCATAATACCACAACTCTGTTCTAAGTGCTTTACATTCATTTTTACTTAATCTTCTCATCAATAACTTATTCTTTGGTCTGTCCTGTAGATGAAGGAATTGAGGCTTATAGAAGCACAGTTAGTATTCAAAGTCTGACTTAGTCCAAACCTTTACTCTTTCATCCTGGAAGTCAGGGTGGGGGTTGGGGGGGGTGCAAAATTTTGGCTAGATCCAGTGGCAAGAAAATGGGGCCTCAAAATATGGTATCTACATGAGCTTCACGGAAACTCTAAGGACCTGCTGTTCATAATTTCTTCATTCACTCTATATCAGGTTCTCCCAGATGGTGCCTGCCAAATCTCTTTATCTGTTTTCCCCTCTTGCTTGTGGAGGGTTTTTTTTTCTTTGCCAGTAACCTGAGCCATACTGATAACCACACCCTGCCTCATAACACGTTCCTCTTATTTTACTAATAAGCCAATGCCCCATTTTTTTTTCATATGAAAATTTTGTTAGAATCATTCCATTGTGGTTTGTTTGAAGGATGGCAGAAGCAGAAACCATGTATTTATTAAGGCTATCTCTACCCACTTTCCTGGTTAACGTGCCATTTTCGGAGAGGGAACCTTTTGTGGCATAAACACTTGATGATGAAAAACTGGGGTTCTAACATGAGGAGTGTTGTCTTTTCTAGGAAGACTATAAAGACCTTCCAAAGGAAATTGCTGATGCTAAACCCGACATATTGCCGGAATTTGAACTGAAGGCTGAAGATTTAATAGTGGATGTAAGTAGTTAGCCGGAGAATATACTAAGTAAAGAAAAATTTTTAAGGTAAATCCTCCCCAGTTCCATTATAATAGAGGTACATGTTCATTAAAGAAAATTTGGAAAATACAGAAAAATAGAAGGAAGGAAGAGAATTACCTGGGATCTCAAAAAATCAACAGTAAGTTAATTGTGGTATGTGGGTAACAGAACATGGCGTATGTTGATTTTTTAATGTTTTCTTGATCACAAAAGTAATCTATGCCAATTATTTTTTAAAATTGTGTGTGCATACAAAGGAAAAAGACTTCAACTCCTTCATAGAGGCTGTTGTGTCTTGTATCCTAACAAGACTATCAAATGGCTTTGTCACATTGTCTTTTGTTTCTTACAGTAACTGCTTCTCAGAGTTCTACTCCTCTGAAATCTTGGTATAGTATTGCCCATGTGTTTTTGTTTTTTTTTTCCATAAGCCTCTCATTTGCTGTTTTCTTGTTGATGCATCTTTGGTGAAGAGTGATCTCTCCACAGCCTGTCTTTACCAAGGGATACAATAAGTGAATTGTCCTTGGACCCAGTCTAGTCACTTGGCTGGGGGGTTCAAATACCTCTCACCTGCAGATCAAGCTACAGTTTCCTGTTTCATTAGATGAAATTACACCATAATAAAGGGATTTTCTGAATTTCTAAGTTTCTGAGATTCTGAAAGAACTTACTCTCACGAATGTTTTCCCTGGGCTCTCACATGCCCACCCTTGCCCTCAGTGCTTTACTTGAGGGTCTGCCTTGCCTTCAGCTAAGTGCACGATCCTAGTCAATCCCTGACCTCCTGGTTTTTCTCTTGAAGTGCCGTCTGCTAATGAATATAGGCTCAGAAGTACTGGAAGAATCATAGGAGAAGACAGCACACACGTGATTAAGCTTGCTTTAACCTAAAGGCAAACTGATGGAGCAGTGAGAGCTTTTTTTAACTAAGGTCTAATTAAATGTCTTATTATGTATTAGCCTCTCAATATTAGTTTGACAGCGTGAAATATTTATGTGGTACATTTTACTATATGTGCCTCCTTTTAAGACCACGTGTAGTAGTAACTTTTATGGTTACTTAATGGGCTATAAAACTTAATTTTGCTATTTAGAATGAAAGATTCATAATTGCGGATCTGTAGTTCCTTTTTTTTGCTCTTGAGTCCTTCATTAAGAATGGGAATGCCGTGCTCGCTTCGGCAGCACATATACTAAAAAAGAATGGGAATGCCAACTATTATAGTATTGCCCTTCTGGAAAGATAACCATTTTATCAAATCTGCTTTAAGGAGGAATTTCTAGTTATATATGTTTTGGAGAAAATAGGAATTGCCTTTTATTTCTAGTCTAAAAGCAAGGAAATAAATAGCAAAGAGCTCATGGCATTTCTGAAAGTTGCTGAAATTTGATTAATGTGTATACCTTACCATGATGTTTAACAATGTCAAGGCTACATTGGGTCCCTCCCCACATGAAATAACGCCCAGGAGAGAAGCCTACCATAACGCCAGCCCTGGGTTCACAGGCAGACTGAGCAGTTGCTCCCTCCCACGTAAAGGGGTGCAGAACACTCGCTGCAGGTCTTAAAGCCAGTAACACACACATTTTGGGAGACATACCTCTGGTCTGACTTCAGGACCACAGCTGGATCTCAAATGTCTACTTTTCTCTCATAGGGTACTGCCAGGACAGCTCTCAAACCTCATAGACCATTTTTTGGTTTGTTTTCTTAAGGAACAGTCCCAGGAAAAGCTCCTCTTACTGTCCGTTCTTTTCTCTGCCACCATCACCCCATTACTCTATTTTTTTCCCTCTCTTATTTCCTTATCCTGCCTTTCTCCCAGACCTGTCCAGGGAGCACTCCCACTCCATAATTAACACACTTGCCTGGAACTTAGCCCTTAGTTGACTCTCTTCGCCCTTGCTGCAACCCAGCTGTTCCTGAGAGCCTGATGCTTCTGTAGCCCCTTCAGGAAAAGCATATTCCTCTGGGTCAGGAGGCCTTTCTGTTCATCAGTCCTCTTGTTCCCTAGTATCACTTCAAGACCGTATGCAAGATCCCTGTTCCTCTGAGACCAGCCTCTCCCAACCTGCTATCCTCTTGGTTGAAGATTTTGGCTTGGTTTAGAGACTTTCTCCCTTTCCAGTCCCTGCCGTGGTCCTTGGTGATTTCAAGGCTGGCCAATTCTGATTGTTCTCTTCATCCTTATCCTCAGTGACCTTACCCACTCCACCTCGGCCAGCACTCAGCAGATTATATTCTGAACCTTACTGACATTTGATTTTTAAGCATCCTGTCTCCATCCTCAAACCCCCTTCTTCCTTATGTGCTTGTTCCTTGCTCTTTAAGACCTCTAGTTTATTGCCTCCTCACTTCCTTCCAACTTGTCAGTGACCTTTTATCTCTACTTCTCTCTCATTCTTTGATTCTGTAATGGATTCGGTCATTTTTTACAGTTATCCTCAACTCTCTTGCCTTTCTTTGCTTCTACTCAGCAAAGGACTGAATGGCAGTTCATAGTCCCTAACCTTACTAGGGCCCTCTGAACTTCTGGTAGACATAGTGCAATTTTCTGGTCTCCATAATGACAATTTCAAACCATCTCCACTCTTCTCAGACCTCAGCCCTGTTCCCTGCCCACAGCTTTATTCACCCCTCTGGGACTAACCCCACTTTGGCCCTTATTTCAGAGATAAAATACAGGCCATTGGATAGGAACTCTCTCATCCTACACCACTGAATAAGCTTCCATCTGCCACTGTATTCAGCCTTCCAGTAGTGGGGAAATGTCTCTTCTTATCAAAGGCTAAGAGTAATCGTTTAGTTGTGTTCTAGATCAGGGCTGTCTGATAGAACTTTCCGTGATGCTGGAAATGGTCTATAATTGTGCTGTCCATTTCGGTAGCCACTAGCTACACACAGCTATTAAGCACTGGAAACCTCACTACTGCAACTGAGTAACTAAATTTTTTATTTTATTTAATGTTAAAGACTTTGAAATTAAAAAGTCACTTGTGACTAGTGGCTACGACATTGAGTAGCACACCATAGAGCCATTCATCTTAGCATTTCTGTGGAATGCCAGGATCCGTTCCGTCCTCTCTTTCTGACATCCCGTCAGCAGTTAAACAGACTTTCATCTCAGGAAAACAGCAAATGTTACACTCCTCACTCCTCTCCTCTTCTTTAGGGTCTAATGCATTGAAAAGTTGCCCCCAATACCCCTTTTACTTTTCCCAGGTATGATGCTCCTCTCTACATTCTTATCTCTTGCATCTTTTAACAGTCAAGCTTCTAAGAGTTATCTTCTCTTTTTTTATTTTTTATTTATTCCTGAACCCTTTGTCTGTTACCATCACCATATTAGAACTATTCTTCCAAGTTCCCCGGTGACTTCACTGTTACTTAACTCAGTGGACCATGGCAGTCCTGTCTCCCTCAGAGCTATTTCTTCTGCCTGGAACTCGTTTCCTTCACATATAGATAGACCGGACTAAATCCTGTTCACTTTTCCAGGAAAACTTGCGTCATTCCCAGGGTTCACAGCATCCTTTGCTTCTCCTTAGTAGCTCTTAGAACAAATGTAGTTCAATCATTACTTTTATAATTGTTTGTTCAACCTCAGTCTGGCTGTACATGCTGTGGGGACTGGGATTGTTTCAAGCTTCTTTGTACCCGTAGTACCTGTCACAGTGGCTGTCACATAGGCATAGACTTTACACCCTGCTTATGTTGAAAGCACAAATACCTCCCCTACCCCATCCCGATTTCAAGACCAAATCCCTATAGCACATGCACCAGACTTCTTTTTATTCTACTGTGGGCTACCTTATCAGTGCCTTATTTCTGAACCTCCAGAGAGCTCTGCTCCATTTCTTGTGATGCTCCTACAACCCTGAATTTAATGCTCACCATTATGTGAGTGATCACTAATTTATTACTTTTATTAAGGTTATCAACATGGATTATGGAATGGAAGATCAGAATCCTATCGATCATGTTCGCTTCTATTCTAAGCATGACCTCAGCAAAGCAGTCAGGATTACTAAAGATCAGGTAACTACTTAGGGGTAAAACAAGCTATAGTGACATTTTGCAAATCTGTGATAAATCCGCATTTTATTTTTTTTTTTTTTTAAAAGATTTTAATTTATTTATTTGACAGAGATCACAAGTAGGCAGGCAGAGAGGGGGAAGCAGGCTCCCTGCTGAGCAGAGAGCCTGAAGTAGGGCTCAATCCCAGGACCCTGAGATCATGACCTAATTCGAAGGCAGAGGCTTAACCCACTGAGCCACCCAGGCACGCCATAAATCTGCAATCAAGATGCAGGTTAGGTCTTAAAGTCAATGTGTATGATAAAATTAAAAAATGTATTTTTAAAATTAAAGTATATCTGGCGGTTCCTGGGTGGCTCAGTTGGTTGAGCACCCAGCTCTTGGTTTTGGCTCAGGTCATGGTCTTGGAGTCATGAGATCAAACCCCACATTGGGCTCCATGCCCAGTGTAGTCTGCTTGAGTTTCTCTGCCACGGCCTCTGTCCCTCCCCCACTCTTGCACATGCTTTGTCTCTCTCTCAAATAAATGAATAAATAAAATCTTAAAAAACTGGGGCCCCTTTGTGGCTCAGTTGGTTAAGTATCTGCCTTCTGCTCAGGTCATGATCCCAGGGTCATGGGATCAAGCCCTGTGTTGGACTCTTTGCTCAGGAGGGAGTCTGCTTCTCCGTCTGCTCTCCCCCCGCTTGTGCTCTCTCTCTGTCTCTCTCTCAAATAAATAAGATCTACAAAAAAGTTAAATATATCTGATTTTTGTGTAGACTAGACCGTCTTAGCACCAGTTTTTCCTGTTGCTGAACATAGATGAAAGCACTGTTTTTGGTTTAGAGGCTAGATTATAAATCTGATGGAGAAGTAGTGTTGTATTGTTGAAGTCATGAAAGTTAAATGTGCTTATTTGCATATCTTTTAATGAGAGTCTGGTCTACATATAATTACATAATACAAATTTTTAGTCTTTCATTGACATAAAATTGTGGGTCATTTTGCTATATGACAACTACCTTGAATCCTTTTCTTTGGATGATAATTGAGATAAAGCAGCAAAAGAATGTGGTGCTTTTTTGTTTTGTTTTGCTTAACGATTTTATTTATTTGAGATAGAATGAGACCGAGAGAGCATAAGCTGAGGGACAGAGGCAGAGGGAGAAGCAGGCTTCCCACTGAGCAGGGACACTCCCCCCCCCCCCCTGCAACACGGGGCTCGATCCCTGGACCCTAGGATCATGACCTGAGCCGAAGGCAGATAGATGCTTAACTGAGCTACCCAGGCACCCCAGTGTGGTGGTTTTTTTGTTTTTTTTTAAGATTTTATTTATTTATTTGACAGACAGAGATCACAAGCAGGCAGAGGGGCAGGCAGAGAGAGGAGGAAGCAGGCTCCCTGCCGAGCAGAGAGCCCACCCAGTTCAGGGCTCGATCCTGGGACCCTGAGATCATGACCTAATATAACATCAAGAGTGGAGCAGGGAGGGCGCCTGGGTGGCTCAGTTGGTTGAGCAACTGCCTTCGGCTCAGGTCATGATCCTGGACTTCCAGGATCCAGTCCCGCATCGGGCTCCCAGCTCCTTGAGGAGTCTGCTTCTCCCTCTGACCTTCTTCTCTCTCATGTTCTCTCTCACTCATTCTCCCTCAAATAAATAAATAAAATCTTAAAAAAAAAAAAAAAAAAAGAATGGAGCAGGAGCACCTGAGTAGCTTAGTCAGTTAAGCATCTGCTGTCAGCTCAGGTCATGATCCCAGGGTCCTGGGATCGTGCCCCATGTTGGGCTCTGTGTTCAGCAGGGAGTCTGCTTGTCCATCTCCCTGCTCGCTTACACTCACTCTCAAATAAATAAATAAGATCTTAAAAAAACAAATAGAATGGAGCTTAGGAACAGCTGAACTCTCTTTATTGTATGAATTCAAAATGACAGTGAAATCTTTTCTTCTTTGAAAAGGTTTCAGAACTTTTGCCAGAGAGATTTGCAGAGCAGCTAATTCGCGTATACTGTAAGAAGACTGACACAAGGAGCTTGTATGTTGCACACCAACATTTCGTTCAGTGGTGCTTAATCAGAGACTTCACCAAGCCACAGGTGGGTGGTTTATTATTCACATGTTTTGCGCAATTTTTTATTTTTAAGTAAAAATCAAAAGAGATCTTTACTTCCCTCTGAAAAGTTCTCATTTATTTTTTTATTTTTTTTATTTTCAAAGATTTTATTTATTTGACAGACAGAGATCACAAGTAGGCAGAGAGGCAGGCAGAGAGGAGGAAGCAGGCTCCCTGCCAAGCAGAGAGCCTGATGAAAAGTTCTCATTTAAATTGTAGTCACTTGATTATGGTTTTGGGAAAAAAAACATTTTTCCAATTTAAGCTTTCCTTTTAAAATGTTTATGTTGAATAGTGATTTCTTCCTACACCACTTGCCAGTGGGTACTCTGTTTATCATTATTATCCTAATACTAAAAGTTCAAAATGGTGAACATGTGATATTTCATAATGTTTGGTTTATAATGTCCTCACCAGTTGTCTCCACTCCTCCCAATTACCTGGGAAATGAGTCATAGTGTCATCTTTCAGAGAAGGTTACCAAAACTGAATAAATTGTTTAAGGCCAAATACAAGTGAAGATAAGTTTTCTAACTTATTACTTAAAATTCAGCATTCCCCAAACTGTAAACTATTTAAATTGTCTAGAATAAGACAGTGGAAAGGAGGAAGAGCCAAGCTGTCGCTGACAACCCTACAGCGGTTGTTGTTAAAGTTGTCCCTTACTGACCTGGACACAGCAGGTGCCTGGCGCAGAGAGTGGGTGTCTGAATGAAATACTTGGCAGGCAGGAGTGAAGCTATGTTCTGCTTCCTAGCCCAGTACGCTCTCCCATAACACCTTATCTGCCTTCCCCCAACCCCCATGCTCTAGGTGCTGAAGGAAACAAAAATGAGGGAGCAACCCAGTTATTGGTATTTTATCACGTGTCAGAAGGAATGATACAGATGAGTTCTGTTAGTTAAGAATTCTAGGTTACAAGTTCTAAGAGTTAAGAGAGCTGTCAGGAAAACCCTTTGAAGGAGAAGCCATTCTGCTGGGTCCAGGGGGCTGGATTGTGTTTGAATGAGTAGCAGGGAGAAAAGGTGGTTGTAGTTGCTCGTGGGAGTAACCCAATGGCGTGAAACTGGAACAGGTGGAGTGTGTTTGGGTGCCACAAGGAGACCAACTGTGTGGACTCGAGAATTACTACTGTTGAGTGGTGAGAGGTTGAATGGGAGGACTAGAGTATGGAGAACCTTGCATAACCAGCTAGGAAAGACTTCTGATCAGTGGGGAAGGAATCATTGAGAGAATTCAAGAGTTTCCTTAGGTGCTGCCATCATTACTTCTGTGTTTGTTATCTCCAACTAGAATGAGACCCATGGGAATGAGGAAGTGTGTCTGTCTTAGGTAGAGTAGCACCCAAGTAAACCACCGATTAAGAAAGAAAACTAGCAGCCGATGAATTGGAACTTGGAGAGACTAGAAGTAAAGAGGCTAGAGGCTGCTAAAGTTTAGCCATCTGGCAATAACTCCTTTAAGACAAAGATGCATTCACTCATTGAAGGAGGATTTCTACCAGGTCCCATGTTAGATACCAGAGATGGAACAGTCCCTAAGACAGACATAGTTCCCACAGATCACATTCTCGCTGGGGCACACAAGTAAGTAACAATTGTAGTGGTGTGGTAATAAGTGTTTTGGGGCAGGGCACACAGTGTTAGAGGGGCCAAAAGGAGGAAACTTAAGCCAAGGGAGCCAACTTGTTTGGTTGGAAAAGGCTTATTTTAAGAAGGACTTAGAAACTGGGACCTGAAGGATGGATGAGGAGGAGTCAGCTGGGTAAAATCGATGGGTGGGTGGGGAAGGGGGAGGCCAGAATGTGGATGAGCCCTTTAGGAGAGAGGTCCAAGGGATTTTGCTAGTCCTGTAGGCCAAGAACAATGGAAGCCATTAAGGTGTTGTTGTTTTTTGGTTTTGGATTTTTTTTTTAAGGTTTTATTTATTTATTTGACGGAGACACAGGAAGTGGGAGAGGGAGAAGCAGGCTTCCCACCAAGTAGAGAGCCCAATTCGGGGCTCAGTCCCAGGACCCTGAGCTGAACAGAAGGCAGACACTTAACTGACTGAGTCACCCAGGTGCCCCAGCTGGTCAATTAAAGTGTTTTAAGTGGGAGAGTGACATTCAAGTTTGTATTTATAAAATTCACTAGAATCAAAGTTAAAATGGGTAGAAATAAGGTCACTTGATAGAAATAGAGATGAGTTTGAAGGCAAATAATGTTGACTTTGAACCAGAAAGTTCTTCCAAATATGAGTATCCTTTATTGCAGAGGGGACTAGGCAAGAGAGGAGCTGGGATCCAGTGAAGTCCCTCTTTTTCCTGGAAAACCAGACGGGACATCTTGGTGGCTCAGTCAGTTAAGTGTCTGACTCTTGATTTTCAGCTCAGGTCATGATCTCGGGTCATGAGCTCAAGCCCCATGTTGGGTTCTGTGCTGGGTGTGGAGCCTGCTTAAGATTCTCTCTCTCCCTAAAAAACAAAATAAAATAAGGAAATAAAAGTAATTGGTATTTTCAAAAAAAGAAAAACAGAATTTGTCATTTGTGAAAAGTATATGAAGGGAGAGGAGTCAGAACTCCGCAGTGTCCAGCTTCTGGCCCTCTTTGAAAAGAGTAGGTCTGGGGCGCCTGGGTGGCTCAGTTGGTAAAGCAGCTGCCTTCGGCTCAAGTCATGATCCCAGTGTCCTGGGATCAAGTCCCACATCGGGCTCCTTGCTCAGCAGGGAGCCTGCTTCTCCCTCTGCCTCTGCCTGCCTGTGCTCGCTTTCTCGCTCTCCCTGTCTCTGACAAATAAATAAATAAAATCTTTAAAAAAAAAAAGAAAAGAAAAGAAAAGAGTAGGTCTGATAGCTTTTCCTACAAAGGCTCTTACCTGCTCAGGACTGTGGTGTTTCTAATTTGACCCAAGCACAGGGGATGTATATAATCTGGGGTTTCCCAAGAGTAATAAAATTGTGGGGCATTTTGCAATATGCAAAAAATACATTGCAATAGCAATTTATCTGTTAGAAGAGGATAGGTGCACATCAGGATTTCACTCAGAGATATAAAAACTGGCTTTTCTTTGTTCCTGGTTTTTCTTGACAGGATGGTGATATTATAGCCCCACTTATAACACCTCGGAAAATGGAATGGAATAACATGAATTCAGCATGGAGCCCAGATCACTTGCGGGCAGTGTCCAGATCTAGACATCGTCTTTTTCCGGATGACTCCGTGTGAATGTTTGCAGCCAGTTCTTTACATCAAGCTTCTTCCTTGTTCCCCAAGAGTATTAACTAACATAGGGAATTTGGTCATGGAGTTCTACAAATTTAGTGATAACTAGCGCTTTTTATAATTTGAATATACAGACATGCTGAAGCTAAGTAATTTTTATCCAAAGAAACAGAGGGATTAGGCAAATCTTGCTATACATGCTATGGAAAGCGTTACCTGGCCTATTTTAACCATAACTAAAACCTTTCGCTAGTAGTCTTATTTTCTTAGAATAACAAAAAAAATTTTTTTATGTACTCTGAACTGTTATGACATATGATTGTTCTTTTTTTAAAAAATGCTTGGAAATGAGAGACAGTGTACGTAGGAATTTGAAGTTGGGACTATCATAAACAGCCCATGGTTAAGAATGAAACATAAAATTCTAGCCCCTTGAGGGAGGTACCCATTGCCTCAAATTTGAGGACAGTTCTTCTTAAGTGATCTGAATGTTAGTGAAGGACCTGCCCTGACCCTTTTAGCCAGATCAGACTAAACAGTAGGAAATGAGGGCTGGGAGTGAGCTCCAACTTCTGAGTGAAAGGTATGATTAATTTTTTGAAAAGATCCAAGGGCTCTGGACTTAGTGGTACCTAAAACTGCCCGTGAGGGGGCTGTTCTCTGGATCAGTTGCAGCCCCGGACCTAGGCAGTTTCTTTCTCCTGAATACTCACTATCCATGTCCCAGGGTCTTTATCACTATCACTGCTCAGCCTGGAGAAGGCTCCCCTCCGACCTTCTTTCTGAATTTCCCTTGTAAGCTCATCAGGGTCACTGGAAGCGTTCTTGGGGTTACACAGAGCTGGGATTTTGTTTTTGCTTGTTCAGTTGTGCATTTTATCAGTTTCAGAGCAAAGACTGAGCCACCTGGGGTGAGATGAGTGATTATCCCTGGAATTCCAAGTTCCCCCCCTGTGGCCCAGTATTCCCCACGCTTGCTTGTTCTTTACCTCCTGCCATGGTTTAGGCACCACTTTGGTTGAACAATTCCATGGAGAGGGCCCCCACACCCACCTCCATAAACACACAATTGCCAGTTCTACAGGACTTCACCAAGAATAAAGTCTGGAGTTAGACCCAAAGCTGGCAGTAGCCAGTGGGTCCTGTAGAAACAAGGCAGTGGGGAACGGGAGTCATAAGCCCTTAACATCTTGTGCTTGGACACTCCTTTACAAAACCTCCATAGCAGGCCGGGATTGGGGAACTGGGATGACTGTGGGCAAGAGCGAGTGGGAGGAAGGGAGGAACTCAGACCATAGGCAGCAGATTATCCACAAGTGTTAGGAGTGCTGCTACCTTCCACTGTGTAACCAAGTTCTGTTCTGTTAACAATAGGCTGAAAAGTCTTAGGAAGTCTGCCATTCTGCATAACTACCACCACCCTCCTCCATCCCCCAATAGATGATCAAGAGTAGACCCTAATTCATAGGAGAATAATGCTGTGTGGGTGAGGATATGTCCCCACTGGGCTCCTAGAAGCACAAGTGAAGTCAGCCATGGGACTGGGTCATATCTGTGTTGGCCGAGGTACCACTGAAACATTTAGTGGGGAGAACTGTAGGGCTTAGACTTAATGTATCCAGACCCAAGGTCAAGAATGTAATGTTTTTCTGCTAAGATCGTTTTATTTCTGCAACTGGTATATTTAAATCATTGTGTTTTACTCTGGAATTTTATGTTTCAACATTGTATCATTGTGCTATCTGAGAAGTAACTTGAATCTACTTTGCATCCTTCATGTATAAGTCAGCTGCACTTTATGCTCTTTGCAACTGTTTTAATTATCAGAACCATGTGCCATTTACAAGGTTAAAGTTTTCTTAACAAACACCTTCACTATTTGTATAAAAACTGAGATTTTTAACAACTTAACCTCTAGAGTTACTGACCTGTTGTCACCTTGAGAATGGAAGAACTGCGAGTTTAAATGATTGGTTCATCTGGGTGAGGGAAACAGCTGCAATAAAGCTCCATGAATGTATCTCCATCTTGAAACCGAAGGTATTTTCCTTAATGACGTCCTCTCACACTTGTGTGCCCGGTCTGGACCCTGCTGTGAAAGGAAATTGGTCTAGGGATCTGCCAAGATGTGTGCTATGTCCATGCTATGTTTGGTTTGCAAGAGAAGGGATGATATTTAACAGGACTTATGTTATTTGGTTTTCTGGCAGGAGGCAGGCATTGTCATGGGAAGGGATATGGATGTTTCTTCATTTCCTGAGCTCTTGTGTCAGGAAACCTATCTTTCCTCCTTTTTAACCTGCCCTAGGTTCCCATCTACAGAGACTCCAACTTCTTTATCCAAATAAGCATATCTTTCATTTGCTGCTTTCATATCTTCCTTGTGAAACTAGAGATTTGCAAGCACCCAGTATGCGGGTGGCTGACAGGAAGCCCTCAGTGTTCTAGAAAAAGAAAGATGCTACTCGAGTCTTTATTAGTTTCACCAGTTGAGCCCAGGTGTCTATGGTTTGACAGTATGAAGTTAAAATTATTTCTAAAACATCCAGAATAGAATCCCATTTTCTTTTCTCTCTCTCTCTCTTTTTTTAAGATTTTATTTATTTATTTGACTGAGAGAGCGCGTGCGCTGGAGCAGGGGAGGGAGAAGCAGGCTCCCCGCTGAGCAGGGAGACCAAGATGGGACTCAATCCCAGGACCCTGGAATCATGACCTGAGCCAAAGACAGCCACTTAACCGACTGAGCCACCCAGGCGCCCCTAGAATCCCATTCTCTTAAGAGATGTGTGTGTGTGTGTGTGTGTGTGTGTCTCCATGGAAAATTGTCTGGGTGTATATGAAAATGTTAGGGTTTTGGGGAGTGGTTGACTTTTAGGCAATTTTAATTTTTTTAAAAGTCCTCTATTTTTTCTACAATCAACATGTATAATTTCTCTCTCTTTTTTTTTTTTAAGATTTTATTTATTCATTTGACACGAAGAAAGATCACAAGTATGCAGAGCAGCAGGCAGAGAGAGAGGGAGAAGCAGGCTCCCCACTGAGCAGAGAACATGATGCAGGGCTCGATCCCAGGACCTGAGATCATGACCTGAGCTGAAGGCAGAGGCTTAACCCACTGAGCCACCCAGGCACCCCAGTTGTGTAATTTCTAAGAAGAAATTTCAGTCAGGTGGCTGGCTGGCTCAAGTCAGTGGAACATGGGATTCTTGATCTTAGGGTCATGAGGTTGAACCCCATGCTGGGCGTGGAGCCTATTTTAAAAAATAAATAAATAAAAAGAAATTTCATGAGGCTCTTTGTGCTGCTCAGATGAGGTGTGAGTCCCTTTCACTCCTTCAGTCACCTCTACCGGAGAACATAGCTTGCTTGCAGGACTGTCTTGGGTCCCCAGGCCGTGAGGAGGTCTGGTCATAGCCATAGTCATCCAGGTTTCTGAGAAAATGGGCAGCCCTCTCTAAGGAGGGTCCAGAAGGCATTCATGAGTAGGTCTGAGCATTTGTTGCTTCAGGAAGCTGCCTACCACGGGGTCTTCAGCTCAGGACCCAGGCCTCCAGCTCCTTGATGCAGAACTGCTCTTGTCGGGCCAGTACCTCATTATTGAAAGTTGCACAAGGGTGGCTTCCCCCACGGTACAAGTCTCCATCCAACCACAGCCCAAACTGGCCACTAAAGAGAAGAGAAAAACCTTGGCATGACTCACTCCTGGATGTTAGTATTCTAGGTCTACACCATCAGCCACTGGCCTTACCACGACCACAGCACAGTTTTGCCTATTTCACCTTCCCTTAAGCCAATTTATATCCAGAACTGTTGGGAATTCCACCTGTTGTTCCCCATAGCATTTGGAGCATTTTTAAAAATAGTTAATTTTTTTTTTTTTTTAAGATTTTATTCATCTAGGGGCGCCTGGCTGGCTCAGTGGGTTGAAGATTCTGCCTCCGGCTTGGGTCATGATCCCGGGGTCCTGGATCAAGGCCCGCATCGGGCTCTCTGCTCAACAACGAGCCTGCTTCCTCCTCTCTCTGCCCACTTGTGATATCTCTCTCTCTCTCTGCCAAATGAATAAATAAAATCTTTATTTGAAAAAAAAGATTTTATTCATCTATTTGGCAAAGACAATCAAAGAGGGAACACAAGCAGGGAGAGTGGGAGAGGGAGAAGCAGGCTTCCCACCAAGCAAGAACTTTCCTGCTGAGCAGGGACCAGGACCCTGGAATCATGACCTGAGCTGAAGGCAGATGCTTAACAACTGACCCACTCATCTGCCCAACACCTACACACAGACACCCCTAAAGTTAAATGATTTTAATAAATATATACAGTGGTGCACCACTAGTCAAGTTTTAGAACATATGGAACATTTTAAATATGGCTATACTTAAACAAAGGAGTGACTCTTAAGACACGGACTCAGCCCAAAACACTTCAGAAAGCATCCATTCTAATCCTCTCACTGGACAGCAAACCAGGCTGGGGCTGGGAAGTAGGTTACTGCAAATCAGCAATGGCTTGTATGTTCTGTGCCAGACTATCTCTGTAGAGGCTCTTCAGGGAGTTGGGTGGGCAAAGAACTTGCCTGGTACTAGTCAAACACTGCTTTCATCTTTGCCCTTGAGATAAGATTTATTCTGATTTATTCTGCCTGAATCTGGGGGTCTCACCAGGAGTAAGGCTAACTTTTTCTTCCTAATGATGAGTGGTCATCTGCCCAACACATACACACGTGCACACGTACGCACGCATGCGCACGCTGGTTTCTTGGGCAGATGCCTGCCTTCCTCCAGTGAGTTATGAATCCTGATTTAGCCTCCCATCCCCTGACTCTAGCCTCATCCAACCATGCAGAATGCTGTTGCCCAAATCACATGCACACAGACTAAGCTGTCATCAACTGTAAAGACGTTGGAGGATAGTCCATGCCATCCTTTCCCCTCAGTGTTAGGAGGAGGCTTGAGGGATTTGGCTGGGGGACTAGGCAGCACCCGGCAGTGTTGAAGGGAGAGGCTTGGAAATTTACCATCAGCCTCTTCTCTGGGGCAGCCTAGCCCAGCCTTTCCGGACAGGGAGACCCTACCCCAAGACCCCGGGAGGACCGAGATACGGACCTGCTGCTGCCCATCATCAGTGAATCCAAGTCTCCTTTCACAAAGAAAGAGTTGCTTCCTGTCCACTTAAAGACCTGGGATGACAGGAGAAAAGCTGGGTTACTGGGGGAGTCCTGCCCTTGCAGTTTGACTCCTCACCACAGGGTGGCAGTGTTGTGGAGGGAACGGAACATCCAGGCCCAAGCCCCAGCTAAGCATCAAGAAGCACCCTGGCCCCTGACAATATTTCTTTCCATTTTCCCCAGATTTCACCTCTTGCCTTCCAGTCTGAGTTCCCACAAGGAAGCATCCTGCTTCCAAAGCTGGAGAGAGAAGGAGGAAGGTCCCGGTCCCGGTCAGGAGCTGGGCCCTGATTCTGCCATGAGCTGTTTCCTCTTCTCTTGCTGGAGCCTGCCCACTTCCACACGCTGCCTCATGCTCCGTTCCTGAGCAGGTGTGGTGTGGGCCCCACCCCAAAGACACACCCAGACTACCCCCGTTTCTGTCTTGTCCATGTCCATCTCCACTCGTGCCCACCCAATCCCTGCCAGTCACTCCTCACTGGCTCACAGCCGCCTTACACATCCCTGCTTCCAGTCTCCTGCCCACAGCCCATCTCCGCTCTGCCATGTGGTCGGATATCATCATTCCTCTGCCTAAAGCCCTCGGAGAGCTCCCCACTGCGATGGAAATACAATCCAACGCCTTAGTCTAGCTGGAAGCCCAGACTGCTCTGACCCCTGCTTTCCTCTCTGACCCCACCTCCCCCTACTGACTGTACTTCGCCTACACCGGCCTTGCTGTCCCTGGGACACCCAAAGCTGTTCCTGCTACAGGACCTTCACACTTGCTCATCCCTCTACCGAGAATGATTTTTCTCCAAGTCCTGAAACGGCCCACTTCTCATCTTTCAGCCCAAATGTCCTCGCATAGAAGTTTCCTGGGTCACCCTGTCTAACGTAGCCCTTCCTCCCAGGCCCTGTCCACTTTTCCTCGGCATTTAGCACTCTTAGAGATGATCCTGTTCATAATGACATGCCATTACTCGATCCACCTGTAAGCTGTCTGGATGCCCAGCAAAATTCCCAGGGCGTGGTAGAGATGTCTGTTGAATGAACAAATTATTCAAGAGTCAATTTGACCAATAAAAATACTTTTAGAAGGCCACAAAAGTATAGCATATTACTGCCTGTAATTAGCTGTTTTAAAAAAATGCTATGAGGGGGCACCTGGGTGGCTCAGTGGGTTAAGCCTCTGCATTCGGCTCAGGTCATGATCCCAGGGTGCTAGGATCGCGCCCCGAATTGGGCTCTCTGCTCAGCAGGGAACCTGCTTCCTCCTTTCTCTCTCTGCCTGCTTCTCTGCCTACTTGTGATCTCTGTCAAATAAATTTTAAAAAATCTTAAAAAAAAAAAATGCTATGAGCAGCCGAAAGATTTTTAGCAAGAAAATAGACCAATAAAAAAATAAGCCCTGGGCTCACAAGAGATGAGATAATATGAACAAGTAACCATGAAAAGACAGAATCATTCAGTTCCTTCTCTACTTTCACCGAAGAATGTGACCTTCAGACTTGAAGGAGTAAGATAAACATTGCTACGGAAGGAACGAAGACCCTGTTTGTGGTGCCATTTCCAATCGCCATCAAGGAGCCACTGAGAATGCGTCAAGAACACAGGAGGTGCCAAACGAAAGAAGATAGGCAAAGATTACCCAATTACAAAACAAAAGAAAACAAAAAACAGGATTCCAAGATGGGGCTGGGAAAACAGCCCCTGTTAAAATAATTCATTTCTGGCGCTTGGGTAGCTCAGTTGGTTAAGCAACTGCCTTCAGCTCAGGTCATGATCCTGGCGTCCCACGATGGAGTCCCACATGGGGCTGCCTACTTAGCAGGGAGTCTGCTTCTCCCTCTGACCTCCCCTTCCCCGTGCTCACTCTCTCTCTCTCTCTTTCTCTCTTTAAAAAAAAAATCATTTCATTCAACATTTTTTTTTTTTAACATTTAGCACCAGTCATTGTTTTATGTACTGGGTAGAATGGTGAATATAACAGACAAAAATTCCTGACTTCATGGGGCTCCTATTCCAGTAGGTGGAGGCAGGTAACTAAGTAAAATAAATAGTATGTTGACAAATGCTAAGGATAAAAAAGTAGAGAAGGACAAGAAGGGTTTTTATAAATTTAAATTAGTTGGTCATAGAGAGCCTCTCTGAGATGGTGACATTTGAGCGGAATCTTAAAGGAGGTGAGACCTGAGCCATGGGGTGATCCGGTAGAAGGCAATCTAGGCAGAACAGCATGTGCAAAGGCCCTGAGGTAGGAGCAGGCCTGCATGTTTAAGGGCCAGCGCAGAACTCAATGTAGCTAGAGCAGAGTGAGGGAAAGGAAAAATAATAAGAAACAAAATAAGAGACAGGCCAGAAGATGTAGGGTCTTGTAGGTTGTTATATATATTTTTAAGATTTTATTTATCTGAGAGAGAGAGAGAGAGAGCAAGAAAGAACACAAGACTGTGGGGGACTAGTGGAGGGAGAGGGAGAAGCAGGCTGAGCAGGGAGCCTGATGTGGGGCTGGATCATGGAACCAGGAACCCGAGATCATGGCCCAAACCAAAGGCAGATATTAACCAACTGAGCCACCCAGATGCCCCAGGCCTTGTAGGTTATTATAAAAACTGGGTTTACTCCAAGAAAAGAAGCTACTGGCAGCTTCGAGCAAAGGAGTGACATGCTCTGACTTACCTTTCAAAAGGAAAACTCTAGGGGTACCTGGATGGCTCAGTCTGTTAAGTGTCTACCTTCAGCTCAGGTCAAAATCCTGGAGTCCTGGGATTAAGCCCACATCAGGCTCCCTGTCCAGCAGGGAATCTGCTTCTTCCTCTCCCTCTGCCTCTCCTCACCTGTGCTCATTCTCTCTCTCTCTCTCTCTCTTCCCCACTCCCTCAAATAAATAAATAAATAAATAATCTTTAGGAGGAAGAAAGGAACACTCCAGCTTTTGTGATGACTGGGGTGGACGCAGGGAGACCTTTTAGGAGGGGTATAGCAGGAACAAGGACAATAATTGTGCCAGCTTGAACCAGGAGACACCAAAGGACGTGGTGAGAGGTGGTGGGTTCTGGATATTGATAGAGAAGGCAGAGCCATTGGGATTCATTGACAACTCAGGTGTAGAGTGTGACAGATAGGCATCAAAGCCAAAGGTGGCTCAGTGGGTTAAGCCTCTGCCTTCAGCCTGGGTGGTGGTCTCAGGGTCCTGGGATCAAGCCCCACATCAGGCTCTTTGCTCAGCAGGGAGCCTGCTCCGCACCCCGCCCCTGCATGCCTCTCTGACTACTTGTGATCTCTCTCTGTGTCAAATAAGTAAAATCTTAAAAAAAAAAAAAAAAAAGGACCCCCAAATTTTTGGTCTCAGTGGCAGGAAAGATGGAGCCATTAACTTCATTGGGGAAGATGGCAGGAGGGACAGATTTTGTGGGGGGGAAGCCAGGAACTCAGTTTGTGACCTGTGAGGCTTGAAATGCCAGGTTTGACGCCCAAGCAAAAAAACTCTGGGTAGTAGGTTGGGTATATGTCAGTTTGGAGTCCAGGGGCAGAGGCCATCAGCATGTGGGTGGCATGCACAGTGGTGAGAATGGATGAGACCTTGAAAGAAATGAGGGTAGAGAAGAGACAAGAACCAAAAACTTTGCTTTGGGACCCTCTGATGTCCAAATGTTGTGGAGGTGAGGAGGAACCAGCAAAAGACTCTGCTGAGGAGTAGTCAGTGCAGCAGGAGGAAAATCCGAGAACTATAGGATCTAGTATATGAACACAGGAAGGCGAGTGGTAATTGGAAGCCAGCATGTGTTTCCTTGGAACAAGGGACCCCTTTCCTGTTTCCTGGAAAGATTATCAGGCTGGCTGATGGAGACAATGAAATAGATACCTTGTGTTTTGCTTTTAGCAAGGAGTCCATAGGTGCTTGTGACCTCCTTGTCATGGAACCAATAATTGTGTTGCTGAGTCTATCTGTAAGTCCATGCATTGGAGGGGAGGTCTCTCATAGCAAACAAAAACATGAAGTAGTTCTTCATCTTTTTTTTTTTTTTAAGATTTTGTTTATTTATTTATTTGGCACAGAGAGAGATCACAAGTAGGCAGAGAGGCAGGCAGAGAGAGAGGGGGAAGCAGGTTCTCTGCTGAGCAGAGATCCCGATGCGGGGCTCGATCCCAGCACCCTGAGATCATGACCTGAGCCTAAGGCAGAGGCTTAACCCACTGAGACTGCCAGGTGCCCCTATCTTTTTTTTTTTTTTTTTTTTAAGATTTTTTATATTTTTTTGAGAGAGCGAGGGAGAGTTTGAGGGAGCATGAGAGGGGAAAAGGTCAGAGGGAGAAGCAGATTCCCTGTGGAGCTGGGAGCCCGATGCGGGACTTGATCCCGGGACTCCAGGATCATGACCTGAGCCAAAGGCAGTCGCTCAACCAACTGATCCACCCATGCGCCCCTAGTGCTTCATCTGCTGAACAAATATTTCATGAGGGCATGCAGTGGGAGTGCAAGGGGATATGTCCTTCCTCACACACTCTGATCCCCTACCCATTCATCTGCTGGGTTCCTAAATGGGCACTGTCCCCTTTCCAATTACTCTGCAGTTATTTTCACATGCTCCAAGAAGACTGCTCGCTTTTGCCCTTCAGCACCTGGTGATCTTGGTTGTCCATCAAGACCCGATTCAAGAAGCTCCTCCTCTAGGAAGTCTCGTTGGATCTCTGCACCCCCGTTCCATACAGGCACTCCTCCTTGCGTTTCTTCCACAGCCCTTATCCCTCTATATTGTGATCGCATCTCCTCTGTAAGCCGGAGAGCGTCTCCATCTGTTGTTTAGAGAGGCAGCCTAGCCGTGGCTGAGTTCAAGCCCCAGCGCCTGCTTCTGCATCCCGTCCTTACCACTGACTAGCAAGTCGCTCAAGTTCTCTGTGCCTCCGTTTCCTCAACGCTAACTGGGGCCGATAATAGTATGTACCTCAGAGGAATGTTGTCATGATTAAACACGCTAATTTGTGAATGTCTCAGAATAGTGCCTGGCAGGTGGTACACCAGCACCCAGTTAGCTGCGACTATTTTTATGAGTAGTAAAAGTAGTGTGCTTCATGCCAAGCCTGCAATGCTCAGCGTCTTATTCAATAAATAGCTCAGAGATAGAAAAGCTTTAGATGGGAAATGTCGGGGACTATCCCTCTCCCGCCTTCAAAAACCTTGCTTCAGAAGGCAGCAAGTGGGCGCCTGGGTGGCTCAGTGGGTTGGGCCGCTGCCTTCCGCTCGGGTCATGATCTCAGGGTCCTGGGATCGAGTCCCGCATCGGGCTCTCTGCTCAGCAGGGAGCCTGCTTCCTCCTCTCTCTCTGCCTGCCTCTCTGCCTACTTGTGATCTCTCTCTGTCAAATAAATAAATAAAATCTTAAAAAAAAAAAAAAAAGGCAGCAAGTACCCTCTGACTCCACCAGTCTTGTCTCTGTCATTCACCCATCTCCTAGTCGCCAGTCACCATGAATTAGAGGCTTAAGATCTGGCTCACCATCCTTCCGTCCTTCCTCATTCTTGCCAGTGTCCTTGGTGAACTTCATCATCTGCACAGACCCATCCTGTCCCTGCCTCAGGGCCCTTCCTTTTCCAGTGCTGGGGATTTCTTTCTTTCTTTTTTTTTTTTAATTTTTTTAATAAGATTTTTTAAATTTTATTTATTTGACAGACAGAGATCACAAGTAGGCAGAGAGGCAGGCAGAGAGAGAGAGAGAAGGAAGCAGGCTCCCTGCCGAGCAGAGAGCCCGATGCGGGACTCAATCCCAGAACCCTGAGATCACGATCTGAGCTGAAGGCAGAGGCTTAACCCACTGAGCCACCCAGGTGCCCCGTGCTGGGGATTTCTTACGCCACCTTGGCCACTGTCCCCTCTGTCCACACCCAGGAACCTGTCCTTCCCGGTCTGTTTCCAATGCCCCTCTCTCTTGGATCTTATATTCCAACACTTGGCTCAGCTGGTGTCCTTGCTCCAAGTCTCTGACCACAAGGCCACCTGTCAACTGTTGTTTCCATCTTCGTCTCATTGTCCTTCAGTCTCGCTGGCTGTCCTTCCCCCACCAGTCCAGACTAGGTCCTGTGGTCCATTTTACATTTCCATTCCCTTCATCTTCTGCTTCCCCCTCTCCCTTGGTCACACTAGCTTGGCGAAAGCCCCATCCTGGAGGAGCCCTCCCAACCACTTTCTCCATGCCAGAACCCAAGAGCTGAACATGGCTGGTGGAAAACACGTGCCCGGGGGACCAGCTTGCCTTTAAGCTGATGGCCCCTACCTCCAGTTCACGCTGCCTCGCTGTCTTTCTGTTTCTCTGGTTCTCTCCAGGAGGCCTCCCTCTCCACTCCTGTGATGACGATTTGATGCCTTCTCATTGCTCAGCCTGTATGCTCTATCCCCCAACCTCTCTCTTAGCCGATGACCTCAGCCCCCACTTCATAAGAAGACTGAAGTCACTGGATGTGTCTGTCTTTGTCTTCCTACCTGTACACCCACAGATCTACCTGCACTTGGACCCATCTTGTCTTTGCAGCCTGTGTTGGGTGAGCCAGTCTGGGGTCACCAGGGACCTAGCGAGGACTGTAAGAAATGGACATAAACAGGACCAAGAGGGATGCCCTGCCCACCACTGGCCTGGCCTGTTCCTTCTGTGGAAAGATGGAGGGACACCAAGCACTGCAGGATGGGAGATAGAGCTAGGGGCCACTAGGACCACAGGATCTTTACAAAACCGCCCCTCCCTCCTCCCTAGGAATTTCACCTTTAGCTGTGGGGAGAAGGAGAAGAGGAATGTCTCTCCGGTACCATAGAAGCCTTTGCTGAGTCGAATGGCCGAGGAAGAGAAGGCTCCAAACATCTGGAAAGCAGAAGAACTTTGCTGTGGCAGCTGGCGGGGAGTGGAGCTTAGTAATATAGGCTTATCCAGCGGGGCACCCAGGGAGCCTGGGACAGAGCTGGGGGGTGGGGAGGGCCCCATGGGCCCATCAATGCCTGTCCTTTCCTTTAATATTCCCTAAGGAAGAACTCTTGCTGGCAGAACTTTCACATGCTTATTTTGTGAAAGTAATCCTTGTAGAAAAGTATTAGAAGTTATCGATAAGCAGAAAGAGAAACTAAAGTCATTCCAATGCCCCCTTCTGCTCTGCAAGGTGACTGTAACGTTTTGCTGAGTTTCCTTCCAGCATCTGTTTAATGCCAGTGTATATATTCTTTTTTTTAAATTTTATTTATTTATTCGTCAGACAGAGATCACAAGTAGGCAGAGAGGCAGGCAGAGAGAGATAGGAGGAAGCAGGTCCCCCGCTGAGCAGAGAGCCTGATGGGGGGCTCCATCCCAGGCCCCTGGATCATGACCGGAGCCGAAGGCAGAGGCTCAACCCACTGAGCCACCCAGGTGCCGCCAGTGTATATATTCTTATACAGAAAACCAGATCTTATAGTACATCTGTTTTTTTTTTTTTAAGTTTTATTTATTTAAGTTATCTTTGCACCCAAGGTGGGGCTCAAACTTATGACCCTGAGATCAAGAGCTGTGCGCTCTTCCAACTGAGCCAGCCAGGCGCCCGATACCTCTGTTTTGTAACCGCCCTCCCCCTTTCGTTTTTCTTTATAAAAGTTCAAATACACAGAAAAGCAAAAGCAGGTACAGATACCCTCCATGTGCATTCATGTGTTCTCCATATTTACTTTCTTGCTCCTTATATATATTGCTGTTCTGTTGGATAGTAAGTTGCAGATACTACAAGCCTTTCACCTCTAAATGGTTCAGCTCCTAAGAATGGGGATTTTTCTCAGGGCGCCTGGGTGGCTCAGTGGGTTAAGCCTCTGCCTTCGATCTCAGGGTCCTGGGATCGAGCCCCGCATTGGGCTCTCTGCTCTGTGGGAAGCCTGCTTCCCTCTCTCTCTCTCTGCCTGCCTACTTGTGATCTCTCTCTCTCTCTCTCTCTCTCTCTCTCTCTGTGTGTCAAATAAATAAACAAAAAGATTAAAAAAAAAAAAAGAATGGGGATTTTTCTCATGGATGACCACAATACCATCATCTCACCTAAAAAAATTAACAATAATGCCATAATACTATCTAGTATCCAGTTCCTAATACATTTTCTCCATTGGCCCAAAAGTGCCTTTCATATCCTGCTTTAGGAACAAAAACTTGAGGCGCCTGACTGGCTCAGTCGGTGAAGCATGCAACTCTTGATCTTGGGGTTGCGAGTTCAAGCCCCACATTGGGTAGAGAGATTACTTACAAAAATAACCTCTTAAATAAATAAATAAAAATAAAAACAACACTTTTAATAGTTATGGCTTTACATAATCTTTCTTTCCAGCCCTTGGTAATAATAGTTCACTATGAAGCAGAGCCACAGTTCACTTGGCCATTTTCTCCCATGGGGTAGTTGATGGACTTTAAGTTTTCCCTCTCATACAGAGTGTTGAGGGGCAGAGGCAGGACCACTGGGAGGCAGCCATGGGGAGTCGGTTTTGGCTTAATATAAGGAATTACCTCCACGGTCAGTGGCCTTCTGCTAAGGAAGGAGCTCCCTCTTGAAGACGTGAGCTCCGTGGCCTTGAGGTGGAAGTTCCTTGATATTGGTGTCTTGAGACGGAAGGAGCGCCTGTGCACATGAGTGTCCTCAGGGGCTCTCAGGATTTCTAACATGTTCCTCCCATGGAAGAAGAGCAATTGCAACCAGCATTTACCCCCTCCCCTGGCCCCTGTCTAGAGAGCCTGGTTGGTGCCTGGCAAGATCCACACCCCCCACCCCCGGCCTTGGCGAGACAACAGGGGTCTGAGACCATGCCCTCCCAAGGTCCAAGGCAGCCTCCATCGCTCACTTTCCCTTTTAGCCTCCAACGAACAGGGGGATGTTTTCAAGCATAAATGGTTCATTAAGGTGTAGAGCCCCCTCTTGAGATGTCTCCCCAGTTGATTATTTGCTTCACCTCTGGCCTGCCTCCCTAGTAGGCCTGTAGCTCCAAGAGGGCTGGAATCACTTCTCTCTTGACCTTGCTCTCATCCACATCCACATCTAAGCTCACACATAGTAAGTGCTTAATGTACCTGTGTTGAATGGCTGAATTAGGGAAGGAAGGAAGGAAGAGAGGGAGGAAGGGCTCTCAACAGGGGAGGTCTCAATGCCTTCATCATTGTCCCTTGCAAGTGACAGGCTGTCACCTCTGCCTCCCGCCCCTGAGGCTGCCCTGGGGCAGGGCCCCCATCGTGTGGTTGGGTGGGGCCAGGGCCCACCTTACCTGCCCATCCTGGTCCCTCAGCACCAGCAGCACCGGCCCACTGTGGCCTTCCATCTGCCTGTACAGGCTCCGCAGGCTGAAGCCATCTCTCCATGTGCAGAAGGCCAGGCTCCAGGGATGTCCCATGACTCTGGCGGGGAGGTGGAGGCTGAGCTAGGAACAGGGCTGGAGGTAAGCGGGGAATCTGCATCCTGCCCCCTCCTTCCACCCTGCCCGCAGGGTCCCAGATGAACTGAGGTTGAACAGGTCCCACTCACACAGGCATGTGACGTTATGGGTACCAGAGGCGTTTACGGTTTCCAAGAGCCCATTAGAGAGGGAGTATCATTCCCATTTTATGGTTGAAGAAAATTAGGCTCAGGGAGGTAAAGCAACTTGCCTAAAGGCCACATGGGGAGTAAGTGGCAGAGCTGGGATTTGAACCAAGGTCAGCTCTCTCTTGGGACTTCCTCCCCTTGGTCACCTTGGTTCCTAGAGGTTGGAGAATAGATGAGATGGCTGAATCCCTCCGTCTCATCTTCCCTACCTCATCCTTCCCCCTTCCCCCTGGGCCTTGGGACACAGCAGGAGCGACCCCAGGTGTCCCTGGACCTGGCTGGGGTAGGGCCGGAGGGCGGGACCTGAGGCTCTTGGCACTGCGCCCGAACCTGCCTAATCTCCGAGGCTCCTAGAACCTGGCTGGCTTCTGCCAGCTGGGGCTCCACCGGATCTTCAGGAGCCAGAGCTGAGACCGGAGCTGGGGCTGGGGCTGTCTCCTCTTCCTCCTCCTCACCCTCCTCCACAGACAGAGCATCCTCCACCCGGCTGGGCTATGAAGACACAAAGAGGGACCAGGAGACACCGGCTGCCAAGTCTTCGGAGCCAAAAGCCTCGGCTGCCTCATCACCCCTGCTTAGGCCCCAGCCACCTCCACCCCAGACAGGGGAGGCTGGTGCCCATGGCTGACAAGACCCGCCCCTACCAGCCCAAGGTCAAAGGTACACACGCCCATCAGATGTGGCCACCGCGGACTCTGTGGTTTGTCTACCAGCCCGCTCTAGATCCAGAGCAGATGCCAAGGATCAAGTTCGAAGCTCAGGGGCAGGGAGAAGGGCAGGTGGCAGCCCAGCCCCGCCCAGCCCTGAGAGCTGCAGCCGTGTGTGTCTGCACTTGAAACAGGGATAATAATATCAATAATCCGAACAATAACAACACAGACAGCGGCCAATGTCCGTCAGCGCACCCTTGACCAGGCCTGGCTGGGCGTTCGCTGTGCATATCTCTCTATATTTTCCCAAGAATCTTAAGAATGTTCTCCTTACTCTCCTTATTTTACGAAGAAAAGGAATGAGGGCCAGAGGCTTCCCTGTCAGCCAGGGGGACAACGCTTGCAGCAGCTGAGAAAGCACGTGCAGGTCTGTATGAGATGTGTGTTCATCCGTGGGAAGGTGTGTGTGGGCTTAAAATAGACTTGTGTTGGCAAATCAGTGTGAGAAGGTGTTGAGTAACTTTGCGTGTTTACCCATCAACATGTTGTGAGTGTGAGTTGGGATTGTATAAATAGGTGTGTGTCGGTGTGGATGTGGGTTGGCTCATGCACCCATTCAATCGAGCTTCCACTCTGTGCTAGAGTGTGTGTTTGAGGGCGTGTGCATGTCTGTGCGTGCGTGCGTGCGTGCGTGTGTGTGTGTACACATGCACCTGCCCACAATGACCTGGGGACTTTTCTTAAGAAAGAGAGGCCTCCTCCAGGATGAAAAATGACCAAGACACTGCTTTCCTAGTCCCCAGGTTCAGGCCTAAGGAGGGGGTCCTAGCTGCATGGGGCTTCCGGACAGAACTCCAACTGGCTGGAGACAGGAGTCTGTGCTCCTTGGGGTCTCAGGACCATGGGGTAGGGGATCCAGGTCCCTGGGTCCTGAACTCTGAACTCCAGGGCACCTGGAGAGGGAATTGGAAGGGGAACACAGCACCCGCCTACATCCAATCCTAGCCCAGACCCCACCTGCCAGAGATCTGGCCTCTCCCACTTTGCTGGCCTGACCTCCCCAGACCAAGCTGGGCCGCTTACCAGCCGAGTGTAACGCCAGCGGAGACCTTTCATTCTGTCCGAGCCAGGGCCTGGTAGGAAGAGTCCTGAGCTCTCCCAGGAGAGGAAGCTCTGTGGTTAAGGCCTAGAGATGAGAGGGAGAGGCCTGGGCACACCCTGCTAGCTCCTGGCCACCCAGCTGCCCTTTGCTCTCTCTCTCTCTCCTGTCACTCCCAGGATGAATCGTCACTGGGTAGGTCTGTGAGGTCACCTACCCTCAGCATTCAAGGTCTCACTTGGAGTTAGCAACCAACCTGTATTAACCATACCTAGGAAATTCTAGCTGATTCCCTTCCATCTCTTTAACCTTCTGGAAACTTGGCCTAGGGATTCTGGCCCTTTTGGGCAGATGACTGAGCTCCAGGCTGGGAGTCTGGAGTCTCTGGTTCTCTCTCTGACCTTGGATAAGTCCCTTGTACCCTCAGGCTTCAGTTTTCCCACACAAAACACATTGGACCAGATCATCTCAGAGGCCCTCACAATACTGACTGCCGGCAACTCAGTTCCCTCTGAAAGCCAGTGGGTGTATTTTAACAGAAGCTCGAAAGGAGCCAAGCCTAAACCAAAAGAACAAGTGAACAAAAATCTTCATTTTTCTTATTAAAAAATAAGGCGTGTATATTATAGAAAGTTTGAGAAATGTAGAAAAGAATAAAGAGAGATACAAAAATATTCATAATTCCATCTCTCAGAGATAAACTCTCAACCCTTAACTGTATTTTTTCCAGTCTTTTTCATTTTATAAAGTGCCTTTTCCACTTAAAAATGAGAATTTTCCAGTGACATTCAGCACCTTTTGAGCACATGATTTTTAATGACTACGTATTATCTCATCATAGGATGTATCATTTATTCCTTAACTGTTGGACATTTTGTTTGCTTCTAATTTCCGTGATTATAAGCAAAACTGTAGTGAAATTCCCTGCTCATAAATACTCATAAATTATATACTTTATGATAAACTTCAGAAGTTGAATGCTGAATCAAAGGGCATACACACAGGTTTTTGTTTGTTTGTTTGTTTGTTTTTTAAGTACTCTCTGCACCCAGCATAGGGTTCTAACTCATGACCCCAAAGTCGAGTGTTGCAGGCCACTGACTGAGCCAACCAGGCACTCCCATATAGTTCTTTTTTTTTTTTTTAAGATTTTATTTATTTGGGCACCTGGGTGACTCAGTGGGTTGGGTCCCTGCCTTTGGCTCAGGTCATGATCTCAGGGTCCTGGAATCGAACCCTGCATGGGGCTCTCTGCTCAGCAGGGAGCCTGCTTCCCCCTCTCTCTCTGCCTGCTGCTCTGCCTACTTGTGATCTCTCTCTCTGTCAGATAAATAAATAAAATAAATAAATTTTAAAAATTTAAATAATAATAAAAAATAAAAATAAAAAAATTTTAGAAAGGTTTTATTTACTTATTTCAGATAGAGAGGCCAAGTATGAACAGGAGGAGGGCCAGAGGAAGAGGGAAAGAGACAAGTAGACTTCCTTCTGAGCCAGGAGCCTGACATGGGGCTCAATCCTAGGACCCAGAGACCATGACCCCCACCCCCCCAAAGTCTTGTGCTCAACCCACTGAGCCCACCAGGGGCCCCCTATAATTCTTTTTATTTTAATAAATATTTATTCATTTGACAGAGAGAGAGATCACAAGTAGGCAGAGCAGCAGGCAGAGAGAGAGGGGGAAACAGGTTCCCTACTGAGCAGAGAGCTGGATGTAGGGCTTGATCTCAGGACCCTGAGATCATGACCTGAGCCGAAGGCAGACGCTTAACCCACTGAACCACCAGGCGCCCTCTACAGTTCTTGATAATGTTTCCAAGAAGGAAGGCTTCCCAACGCTTAAAGCTGACCCACCTTGAGGTATCTTTAGCGAATCTCAGGGAAATCTATTTCTGATCATCAAATTTTATACCCTTAAATTACAGATAAGGAAATGACTACTCAGAAAGTGGAGACTTACCATTGCCCCACTAGTATAACACAGTGGTGGCGAGTACATTCTCTGGAGTCGGGGAGTTCAAATCCTGGTTTTGCTACTCTCTTACTATGTGACCTTGGACAAGTTAATCAACATCTCTGTGCTTCACTTTTCTCTTCTGTAAAATACTAATAACCACCTCATAGGGCTGTTGTAAGAATAAAAGAAAATAATGCCTGGGGTGCCTGGGTGGCTCAGTCAGTTAGGCATCCAGCTCTTGGTTTCAGCTGGGATCATGATCTCCTGGATGGAACCCTGCTCAGTGGGGAGTCTGCTTAAGGATTCTCTCTCTCTACCCCTTCCCCCACTCATGCATGCATGAACACCCTCTCTCTCAAATAAAGAATTAAATAAACCTTAAAAAAATATATATATAATGTCTGAAGAACTAGGATGCTGGACCCAGCCTCCGTCCTTCTGTTTGCAATTCAGTGAGATAACCCAGAGCGCCTGGTGTTTGGTGAGCAGTGGGTAAATGACAGTGCTTACCGCTATCCCCCCACACCGCCTCTGAGAAATCCAGGGCGCAAATTCCTGACACATGGCCACTCAGTCTCCACCTGCGCTCTTCTGGGACAGATGGTCACGTGATCATTAATGGGGGGAAGAAGTAGCTCAGCAGGCAAGGAAAAGGCAGGAACTATGGGAAAATGTACTTACGCTGCAAAGCCTTGGCTTCTGGCAATCTCCCAGCCTGTCCAGCCCGAGGATTTCCTTAGCACATCTGCCCGAGAGACAGGGCCACTTCCAGAAGGAACTCTTCCATCCGGCAGTCTGTCCAAAGCAGCTTTATCTCTGCATCCTGGTACCGCCCCACCCCCCCAGTAGCAGCAGCTAGCCCCTCCGCCCCAGCCAGGCTCCAGGCGCTCCTCCCTGGCTCTTATACCTGCCTCGAGGGTGGCAGCCCTGGCCTTGTGCCCACTCCCGTTCCAGTCGGGAAGCCTGGCAGTGATTATCGCCCATCAGAAACTCAAATCCCATAAACACACACAAACAAGACCTTGTCACCCTCTGACCTCCAGCTCTGCCCTCACCAGTCCAAGGGGATGGAGGACACTGACATCATAGCTGTCAGGGGCCACCCAGTGCCTGAAGCCTACCATGAGGAACTTTGCTTTATCAGGTAGAAATGCTACAGGAAAGGGCAATGCTATGGGACTCTCTGTTGATCACCCTACCCCGATGCTGTTGGAGGGGAAGCCCAGGGCTGGGAGGCAGAGAGAGGTCCTGCTCTGTCCTGCTTGTTTCCCCTCTCTCTGGTGAAGTGAGGATTCTTTCCTTACTGGCTTATTGTGACAGTACGTGAGATCATTCACAGGAAGCCCCATGGTTGGCACACAGTAGGCACTTTGCCCACAGGGGTTCCTTTTCTGTCCCTGGCTCATGGTAGGAGTCCATGAAAGCTGTGTTGTCAAACCACAGAACCTCAAGTTGGAAGAGGCTTCAGCTAATCCCAGAACAAGCAGTCTCCCCTCAGGGCAGTGTCCCCTGGAGAATATGTCCACCAGCGGTCTCCCGGCCTCTGCTGGGTGGGTGGCCCCTTGTCTCAGGACGCCCACCTCATTCTCACACAGCCGAGAGGGTTCTCTTCTGCTGGGCTTTGAGTTGAGGACCTGAGTCTGTACATAGGCTGCCCAAGGCCAGGTCTCTTGGAGCAATGCCCTCTCCAGGAAGGGTGGGGTGCAGAAAAGACTTGTATTATGGGGAAAACAGGCAAGTGAAGGGCCCTGTTGCCATCCCAAACACGGCTGTTGCACTATGTGTTTAAACTGTAAATGGTCAGGGGTCACACGTTCGGCTCTCTGAGCCCTCCCGGCCCTTCTCCCCACCATATTTTCCCTAGGCTTAATACCTGACCCACCGGGCCCTTTGAGAAGCCAGTGAGATCTGCCTTGCTGTCCCATTCTTTGTGCTTGTGTCCAGGAAAATCCAGAATGTGACCTGTCAGGACCACGCATTGCCAATCATAGGCCCCCGAAAGCTCCCACGATGGGATCCTAGGCGCCAGAGTGCCAGACATCCCAGCTCTGCCTTGGAGCTTGTGTTCTCCTTTCTTCTCCAGACCACATGCCGCCTCTCTCAGAACGCCAGTATTATTGCCAGCCAACAGTCTGAATGTCCAATCAAAGGGGTGGAAAGGTTAAGTGACCCTTGGAACATCCACTCTGTGGATTATTTCTAAGTATTAAAAGTGATGTTGGGACACCTGGGTGGCTCAGTTGGTTAAGCAGCTGCCTTTGACTCAGGTCATGATCCCAGCGTCCTGGGATCGAGTCCCACATCGGGCTCCTTGCTCAGCAGGGAGCCTGCTTCTCCCTCTGCCTCTGCCTGCCATTCTGTCTGCCTGTGCTCGCTCTCTCCCCGCCTCTCTCTCTGATAAATAAATAAAATCTTAAAAAAAAAAAAATAAAAGTGATGTTTACGAAGAGTTTATAAATGCACGGGGAAATGTCTCTGCGCTCTGGTGAGTGGGAAGAGGCAGGACATAAAATCCTATGTGCTGCACGGTTTCAGCTATGGGAAGTATTCTTGGTTAGAGTCCTTTCGAGAAAATACTCCATGCTTTCTGGGCTGGCTGGCTTCACCTCACACGTCCTGGGAAATCTGGTTTCTGTTCTCTGAGAACTGAGGTCTTTGCGCTCCTTGGTTTCCTCACTCTTACCGGGTGACTTGATTCTCCACTGAGAAAACAGAAGCCATCGTCTGTCACCCTCTCACCCACCTGACAGAAGCCCCTGCATCTCATTCAAGTATTCCATCCTTTCTCCAGGACAATGGAGGTAAGGGCCCTGCTCTTTTCAAAAGCCAAGACCCCATCTCTCTGTCTGTCCCTCTACTCTCTCTCTCTCTCCATGTGACAGTCCCCTCCCCAAATGCCCCATTTCTCTTCTTCCTGCACTCCACCTCTATGTCCTATTCACTTGTCAGTTCACTCCCTTTAGCTTCTGTCCCCACCACCCTGGCTCCCCACCTATTCAGTGAGGACTCCCTGACTATATTATACTTAAAGCAGGTTCCCCTACTAATTCCTCTAATTTTCCACAGCCAGTGGTTTGTTTCTACCATGATTTGTACGATGAAAAGAAAAAATCTTTAGTTTAAAAAAAAAAATCACCTCTTCTTTGAAGCCTTCCTGGATTTAGTCTTCCTTCTGTTTTAACCATGTTGGTCAATTTAGTGGCTTGAATGGGAGAAAATAAACTGCTTTTCCACTGGGTCACCGGCATCCTTTCTTATAATCTGATATCTAATTCTTATAATCATTTGATGCTTCATTCCTTCTTGGGTAGAGCTTCATGCAGCATACACTGTGTGCCAGAGCTGAACACTGGCCATTAGTGAAGCACAACAGACTCTGAAACTGGATGACCCTGGGTTCTAATCGGTCTCAGCTCTGCCACTTCCAAGCTGTGTGACCTTGGACAAGCATTCCGGTTATTCACTGCCGCGTAACAAACTACCCCAATACCTAGCGGCTTAGAACAACAATATTTATTTTGCAGTTTGGGACAGCTCATTTCTGCTCTACTTGGCATCCGCTGGGACAGTGCCAAGGCTGGGGGCTGAATCCTCTGAAGGTCCACTTTCTCACGTGTCTGGGGGTTAGCAGGGACCAGAACCGCTGTTGTCGGCTGGAACACCTTCACCAACCTCTCCAGGAGGCCTGGGCTTCCTCCCAACACGGTGGCTGGGTTCCAAGGTGAGTGGATTAAGAGAGAAAGCACCTGAGCCCACGAGAGAGTGCTGAAGAGCATTTTTTTTTAAAGATTTTTATTTATTTATTTGACAGACAGAGATCACAAGTAAATAGAGAGGCAGAGAGAGAGGAAGGGAAGCAGGCTCCCTGCTGAGCAGAGAGCCTGATGTGGGGCTTGATCCCAGGACCCTGAGATCATGACCTGAGCCGAAGGCAGAGGCTTAACCCACTGAGCCACCCAGGCACCCCTGAAGAGCTTTTTATGAGCTAGTCTTGGAAGTCACAGCATCACTTGCCACTGTCTGTTGGTGGAGGCAGTCACAAGGCCTACTGAGGTTCAAAGGGAAGGGATATAGATCCTGTCCCTCAATGGGAAAAGTGTCAATACCACACTCTAAAAAGAATGATTGGGATGAGCTGTGTATTGTTGTACCTTTCTTTGGAAAATAGTCAAGTACAAGGGGCTCCTAAGCTTGGGCATCTGGGTGGCCCTGTTGGTGAAGCATCTGCCTGGGACTGAGCCCCGCATCAGTCGCCCTGCTCAGCGGAGAGCCTGCTTCTCCCTCTCCTGATGTTCCCCCTGCTTGTGTGTGTGCGTGCTCGCTCTCTGTCAATAAATAAATTAAACTAAAGAAAAGAAAAGAAAGAAGCTCCTAACATTCCCGAGTTCCTCTGCTGAAGGGTTGAGCTCAGAGCCTAGCCTAAGTGAGTGCCCAAGGGTCGGGAAGCTGCAGACAGCCTCCCTGTCTGTGTGTAAGCAATTCTAAACTCCCAGCAAGTCTCATTCCTTCTGTAGTTTCCCTGGTCTGAACTGAGCCTGAGTCTAGACACCCCCTGCCTAGGCGCCCCCACCCCCAACCTTGAACTCCACCCCACCAGGGTCTTGCTGCCCTCCTGGGGCTATACTGTAGATTCATGGCTCCCCAAACCCAAAGACCCTCAGAGCAGGAAGAGCCCTCGGATTCCCCCCACTCTGGGCCATGACTGTTGGGACCCAGGCAAAATGTACGGTAAAGCCAGGACTCAACGTCCAGGACCAAGTGGGAAGATTGAAGTCACTGTACTCTCAGGACCACCAGTGTGGCCATGGGTTTGTTAGGAATGGCTGAGCTGGCCAGGACTAGCATGTCCCCTGCCTGGATTAATACCATCCAGCCTCTCCAAGCCCACATTCTTGGAGAGGAAAAACCGAAACACAGAGAAGGCAAACCATTTCTGAGAACTCACTAGAATTCTCTGTACCAGTCTACAAGAAATGGGGACATCAGAGCTAGGAGTCTGTCATCTGCTACATCAGACTAAATCAGGTGGGGACTCGGGGGCACAGGAGGTGAGAAGTCTTGCTCTGGCCCTTGCCCCGATGCCACACAATCCTACTTCATTTTTTAAAAAAGATTTTATTCATTTATTTGATAGAGAAATCACAAGCAGGCAGAGCAGTAGGCAGAGAGAGGGGGAAGCAGACTCCCCGCTGAGCAGAGAGCCCGATGATGCGTTACTAGATCCCAGAACCCTGGGATCATGACCTGAGCCGAAAGCAGAGGCTTAACCCACTGAGCCACCCAGGTGCCCCAACTCTACCTCATTTGTAGCGAATCTGCGGTGGCCCATCTCCTTCCTATACTGGATGCTTCACGAGGTCAGGAAGGCACAGTGACAAGTCCACTCATTGTTCTATCTGGTGCCTCTGGACTAGGCACCAGGATGGTTGGGGGAACAGGGGAGCTGTGCTATGCCAGGATGGGGTCTGAATGCCGGGAAAGAAGGCTTTGCGGAGAACTTGCTAAGTGGCCCTGCTCCACAGGGCTCTGTGGGGGCGCCTGGAGGAAAATTCTGAGGGTGGAGGGGCACTCACACCTGAGTGGACACCTGGACACACCTAGATCAGGACGAAGCCATGTCTCAGGTGAGAAGGCACACCCCAGGATTCTCTGCTGCGAGAGAGGTGGGAAAGACATGAAGAAGCAGACCTGGTGTCAACCGACTGTCAAGGGCAGGAAGAAGAGAAGAAATAGGACTTGGGGGGGGGGGGGGGGGAGGGGGCCGGGGGGGGGAAAGGGGGGGGGGAAGAAGGGGGGGGGGGTAGGGGAGAGAAGCAGGTGCAGAAGGGTAAACATCACCCTGCAGCCCTCCCCAGGGGGCAACGTGGTGCCACCCTGAGGATGGGTGCCCACCCATGGGGCAGCCAAAGGACTTAAAACCGGCTCTGTATGGCGGTGGCTAGGTGACGGGGAGGAGAGCAGCAGCAGGGAGCGGGGGAGGGGACGGAGGAGGGGAAGGTGTGACAGACACGCGAAAATCCACAGCAGAGCCAGAAGCACAGCCCTGCAAGGAGAGAACGGAAACCCACCAGAGCCAGGGCTCTGGGCAGTCTGGGGTTGCTTGGGGGACGGAACGTGTGGGGATCAGGACAATTGTCTTTAGTCTGCGCCAGCCCCCTCCGGGGGTCAGAATCTACTCCCAAAGCATCGCCGGTCTGACATCTCATAGTGGACCACCCCCATTTAACTATGCAGAGCCTGAAACCGGGTTGGGGTTGGAGGGAGTATGCCTGAGATCCCAGCCCGCCGAGGTGTGCAGACCTGGGCATGCACTTAGGGCTTCACGGTCCCTACGCCTGTGAGAGGGAGGCTGAGCTAGCTGAGCCAGAGAGGACGCCCTGGTGGTGTGAGGTTTGGGCTCCATCCCCGCTCGGCCATTGACTTTGGGCTAATCGCTTACCTTCCCTCGGCTTCAGTTTATGCATCTGTACTATGGGATAATTGTCTTGCTTTGCAAGGTTAAGGGGGGCGGAGTTTGCGCACGCTCCGCACGGCCGCGAGGGGCGAGGCACCGGCGGTGTATATGGATGCTGGCTCCTGCGATCTGAGGTCGGCTCGGCCTCTGCCTCCGAGTCCCCTCGCTCGCCGCTCCCGCGGCCCCTGCCCGGACCCTGGGCGGAGGGGAGCGTCGGCTGGGTGCGTTCCGCTGGCGGGCAGGGGAGGGGGCGGCGGCGGAGCGGAGCAGGAGAGAGCCGGGGCCGCGGCAGCCCCGGCCTGCCTGACCCTCGAGGGGGTCGCTGTTGCCTCGCAGATCCCTCCCTCGCTCGCCGCCTGTGTCCCTCCCTACCGCTCCCGCCGCGTCCGCCTTTTGTTCGCGGAGCCGCGCGCCCCCGAGCCGAGGCGGCGGGGCGGGGAGCTGGCGGGGCTGCGCGGGGGGCGGGCCGCGCCGGGCGGAGCCGGGGCCCGGGCCGCAGTCGGACTCGGAGCCCGGGGGAGCGACCGGCGCGCAGGCAGTCGAGGCCCGGGCGCGCTCCGGGGGCGCGGCGAGGCCGAAGGGGCGGGCGCCGGGCGGAGCCGCAGCCGCAGCCGGGGCGCCTGGAGGCGGTCGGGCCGCTCTCTCCGAGCCCAGGGCAGCGGAGAGCCTGTGCGGCAGGGGTCCGGGCCGGAGCGCAGTCCCGCGGCTGAGGTGGGCCGAGAGGAGCAGCCGCCGGAGCGGCCGGAGCGGCGCCGGGACCCTCCCCAGGGGCGCGGAGGCCGGGCGGGCCCGGGCCATGCGCACCGCTCGCTGAGGCCGAGGGAGGCCGCGATGGAGGTGCCGGCGGGGGAGCCCCCAGCCCGGGGCTGCGGTCCCCCGCCCGTGCCCGCCCCGGAGAGGAAGAAGAGCCACCGCGCGCCGTCGCCGGCCCGGCCCAAGGACGTGGCCGGCTGGTCTCTGGCCAAGGGCCGCCGCGGCCCAGGCCCGGGCGCCGCAGCCGCCTGCAGCGCCGCGTCCTCCGCGCGGCCGGACAAGAAGGGGCGCGCGGTGGCGCCCGGGGCGCGGAGCGCGGGGACGCGGGTGGCTGGGGTCCGCACCGGGGTTCGTGCCAAGGGCCGCCCGCGCCCCGGCACCGGGCCGCGACCGCCGCCCCCACCGCCCAGCCTCACCGACAGCAGCTCTGAGGTGTCGGACTGCGCGTCGGAGGAGGCCCGCTTGCTGGGCCTGGAGCTGGCGCTGAGCAGCGACGCCGAATCGGCGGCCGGGGGTCCGGCGGGGGCCCGCACGGGGCAGCCTCCCCAGCCCGCGCCGCCCGCACAGCAGCCCCCGAGGCCGCCCGCCTCCCCCGATGAGCCGTCGGTGGCCGCGTCGTCGGTGGGTAGCAGCCGCCTGCCCCTCAGTGCCTCGCTCGCCTTCTCCGACCTCACCGAGGAGATGCTGGACTGCGGGCCCGGAGGCTTCGTGCGAGAGCTGGAGGAGCTGCGCTCGGAGAACGACTATCTCAAGGTGGGGGCGCCGATGGGGCAGCGGGAGGCCGTGGGAGACGCGGGTTGTGGCGGCCCCAGGGGCCTGAGGCACTAGCCGGCTCACGGCGCGACGGAACGAGCTGGGAAAGGGGGCCTTAATCCTCGGGGACCGCCCTGAGGGCGACGTAGAGCTCCCACACATCCTGCCTCCCTTTTTATTTGGGAAACCGTCCCCTTGAAGAGGAACCCAGTTGAGGAGACGGGCCAGAGAGCCCTGATTTTGGAGGGAGGGAGTCTGGAGAAAACTGCTTTGGAAGATGCCTAGCTGCATTACTTGGGATGGGGTGGAGGGAGTCAGTGAGGGTCTGGAGCCTGTCCTTCAGCTTCTTAGAAGCCCCCCCCCCTCGCCCCCTGCTAGGGGCCAGGCCTTTGGTGGCTCTCTTTTTGGGGGGCAGTATTGGGGTGCACTTGTGCCACAGGGAAACCTGTGGCTGTCCCCTGCCAAGGAGAGGCTGGAACACTGTGCTGAGTCTTCACCCAGAGCTTTCCTTGGTGCAGGCCTGTCCCCGCCTGTCTTTCAGGGCGGGTCCTGTTTGAAAGCATGACATCTGGGAACATCCCCTTGGCTAGCGTCCGACTTCCGCACAGTGTAACGGTCCCACAGCCTGGAAGGATGATGTCGTGGGAGAACTGGTTCAGGGGCCGCTTCCTAAATCCCAGGATGTTGTCTTCTGTTCTCTTCTGCCCTGTGCACACAGCAGTCCCACCGGTGTCCCATGGCCCAGGGACCTTGTCCTTCCCGTGCTCCTGGTGAGAGGAGGGAACCTGTCTGTCTGAAAGGGGCATTCCTTCTGGGCATCTTGGGGACCTGAGACCTTCTCTGGAGAGCAGACCCGTCTTGCCTTCATCCTCAAGGGGGGAATGAGCACCTATTGGGGACTGGCCAGTCTCTGCCTGCTCACTGCCTGGTCCCCAGCTACTCCACAGGCAGCCCAGTGCTCACGTACTGGCCGTGGCTGGAGAGACTGAAAGCTTCATGGGCTCTCCTAGCACTGGCTGGACATGGTTTTGGAAAAGGCCGCAGTGCTACCTGCCACTTTTGTCCGTTGATGGCCTGGCACAGCACCCCAGAGTACCCTGGCTGAGAGCCCCAGAATTAATACCCTTCTGCTGATTGATGTCTGCCTGCCGGCACTTAGCTTTGCACTGTGGCTCTTCTGGCCAAGTAGGTTTCCCTCTCGTGAGATTTTTAGGGTCTTGCTCAACTGTGTCTCTCCCTCCCGATTTCCCCCCAGAATCTCCTCTCCAGCATTGCTCGGGAAATGCTTGTACAATAAAAAGACAGAGTTTGAATCAGCATAATCCACCCCTTCAGCCTCTGATCTTACCCCAAGCTAGGTCTCAGCTTCCTCATCTGTTAAATGGGTGGGTGGGTCTTCCCAAAGGCCCCATTCACGGCTGACAATTGAAGGCTCAGTCAGGGCTCACAGTCTTCAGAAGCCCTGGGTGAGGAGAGGCCCTGTGGGGGGTGGGTGGGAGGACAGAGACAAGCCAGAAAGAGGCCTGGCCCTGCCGTCTTAGTGCCCTGACTGCTTCTGGCCCTGGCTGCCGGAGCTGCTCTGAACTTAGACCTCCTGGACCACGTTCTTCATCCTGGCAAGGGAGGTGGGCCCTGGAGCTTTGCTTCAAGGTCTCCTCCTGCACCAACCCTTGTGGGCTCCTGTCCATTCCATGAAGTCATTGGGCAGAGCTTTGGAGCCCACCTGGGCCAGTGGTGACTGTTAAGATGGACGGTAGTCCCCAAAGGCTGGGGGTTGAGCCCAAGGTCTCCAGGGGCCGAGGCCTGGCTGTTCATCTCCCCCTGCCTGGGCTGGGGCTGAACCACATTTCTGCTTCACGGGCAAGTCTCAGGAGGCCACGAGGGGATTTGGGGTCTAGCTTCCTGGCTGTGTGGTCTTGGACAAGCGACTTACTGTCTCCAGACCTCAGTTTCCTCGTTGTAAAAAGGTCCATCATGCTTCTTTCAACCTTAACGGTTAAAGGAGATGGTGTGTGTAAGCACCACTAAGAGTGCCTGGCGTGGAGTGAGCCTCACATGAGAGTGGTTGTGATCACGGCTGCTCTCCAGCGGGAGGGGACACATTTCCTCAGGCACCCGTCATATTCTTTGTGGGTTCTCTGGGGGGCAGAATAGCCTCCTCCCGACCCGAAGCGGGCCTGACTCTTCTGGCCTCTCATTCATTCTTTCCCTATTTATTTAGCACCAAGTGTGTACGGGGCCCTAGTGCAGATCGGAGATACAGCCGTGGACAGGGATGACGTGTCTACACATTCACGGAGCTCTGGGTCTAGTAGGGGAGACTGGGATTTGACAATAGCAGTACAGTAAATCACAGCACAGATCAGGATAAGAGCGAAGAACGACAGCGTGTGCGGAGAGAGCACGCAGGTGGGGCTGGGGAGGCCATAGCCTGGAGGATGACATGCAGCCAGCCCATTACAAGCTGGACTAAGAACATTCCAGAGGCTGAGGGAAGGGGGAAAAAGCGTGTTGATTTTGAAGGACAGCGTGGAGATTGGAGAGAGAAAGGAGGTTGGATGGAGAGGTGAGCCGGGCCAGACCATGTGGTTCTTGCTGTGTGCACTTGGGTCGGTCCCTGAACTTGTCTAGAGCTTTGTTTGACACAGCCACCACATCTCATAGAGGTGAGGTGAAAGTCTAGAGGCTGGGGATGTGGACCTCAAGGATAGGGGCTGTTACAGGAGGTGTTTTGTTCATTGTCCCGATGGGTAAACAGTGGCCAGAGAAAGGAAGGGACTTGCCTGGGTTCCTGAGCCGGATCTCCCGACAGCCAGGGCTTTACAGTCTATTTTTTTTTTTTTAAGATTTTTTATTTAATTATTTGACAGAGATCATGAGTAGGCAGAGAGGCCGGCAGAGACTGAGAGGGAAGCAGGCTCCCTGCTGAGCAGAGAGCCCGATGTGGGCCTGGGATCATGACCTGAGCCAAAGGCAGAGGCTTTAACCCACTGAGCCACCCAGGTGCCCCAAGAGTGCATTACACTCTTGACGTATTTTCTGCCCCTCTGGGCCTCTTTGCTTCCCAGATGCAGGTACTGAGTTACCAGGAGAAGGACTCCAGATCCTCAGTATGTCCCCTGTAGGTTTTGTGCCTCCTGGGTTGAGTCTCAAGTCCGGTGGGGCCCTGCTTGGGCTCACCTCCCAGGCGCGGGGGCCCTGGAACTGTCAGCTGGGGAAGGAAGGCCTCACGGGCGGCCGTGGCAGATCTCCTGTTGCATGAGGCCTGCCCAGGGGCCCAAGTGGGGAAGGAGTGAATGGGGCAGCTGCCTCCCAGTCAGAGAGAGGAGTTGCTGCAGAGAAGGGAGTGAGCTCGCTGTCACTTGAGCTGTTCAAACTAAGGCTGGATGACCTTGCATGTTTGGACGGAGACCTGGGGTGTGTGGAAAGCAGCTTGTAAACTGTACAAAATGTTGTGGTTGTGATTAGAAGGAACATTCAGGGGGAGATTTATTTGGTGGCTACAGCCGAGCTGCCCAACCTCAGCATCACTTCCGACCAAGGAAGCCTGGAGATGATGAACTTTTGAGGTTCCAGGATTCGAAGATGTAGCTTTAGCTGCAGAGCAGACACGTCGACTGCATTGGACCTTCAAAGCCCTGGTGGCCTGAGCTCTTCCAGGTCCCTATCACTGCTAACCATTACGTGTCATGTGGTGAGAACATGCGGGAAACCCATCAGAGTGTGGATGAAAGAATCTGAAAGTTGGGGCCCAAAGACCCGACTTTGACACCCGACTCTCCATTTACTGTGTGGCCGTGAGCAAGTCACTTGGCCTCTCTGAGCTCCTTTTTTCCTTTTCTTCTTTAATGAAGATGATGGAACCTACCTGGGCAGCTTTATAAGATTGTTTTCAGGAATCCGGGAGGTATGAATAGACAAGAGAACATTCTAGAAACAGTGACATCCACATCTCTTGGGGGAATTGTTGTCATTGTCAGCCCATGAACATATAGGATGTCTGTGTCTTCATTCTTGGGGAAGCGGGGAGAAGCCAGGAAGGTGAATCCCTGCAGCTCTGAGATGGCAATAAATCAGGAGCTGCTTCAGGGAGGACAGGAAGGTGTGATCAGATTCCGTGCTGGGTTGCCTCCCCCACAATCTCCCCCCTACCCCCTGCCTCCTCGGAGTTTCTAGGTGTGAGTGTTTGAAGTATAGCTGTCAGCCCAGGAGGGCCCAGAGGAAGCATCTAATCCATGCCCCATTCTCACTTACAGTAGGGTAAATGGAGGCCCCAGGTCAAGCCAGGATTCCAGATCTCTGCATCCCGTTCTTTCTGCTGCATGAGTGGAGCCATGAGCTTTGTACTGATAACAGTGCATCTCACCTGGGACACAGCTTGCTGAAAGGAATCCTGTTGTGTGGTGGGCTCTAGGCTAAGACTTGTCGGGAACAAGTGAGGGGAATGAATCCTAGGACCTGAGGCTGGGGCCTGCAGGTGGGGGAGAGGGACGTGTGCATGCATGCCTGGATGTGAGTGTACCCTGCACTGGTGCAGCACGTGATTGGATGAAGGGAATCTGAGGTCCTGGAGGAAATGATGGGGCTTTGGATCCAGCCTGAAGGGTTAGTTAATGGTTAGGCTGGAGCCCAGGGTGCTGGAATGGGAGAGCCAGCCTGGGGACCCCCAGACCACTGATCTCTGGACTTAGGTGGCTCTGGGCTTATGAACGCTGTCCCCCATGGATCACTCCCAATGCCTCAGGCTCTGGGTTAAGTAAGCCCTTACTCCTCACGGCAACACGTGCCGAGGGTTCTGACATCAGATCTGTTGGGCAGATGAAGAAACCAAGAGGCTATATGACATACCCACGATTGCACGGCTGATGTACTTGGGAACCACTCTGGAAAACCCTAGGGAGCTCCGCTTGCCTCCTGACTCTCTCACCCTCTCCCATGCAGGAGGCAACCTGGGCCTCTGACTTTCACAGGGCAGGGTTCTTGCGTGGATTTGCTGGTTACATGCTGTGTGACGTCGGATGAGAGGCTCTGCCTCTCTGAGCCTCTGTTTCTTCTATAAAGTGGGAGATAAGCATGCCTCCCTCAGGGTCATACCCTTTCTGCTGGGATGCACCGTAAACGTGAGTGCCTGTCCCTGTGTCCCTTTCCCTTACCTGCTTCTTCAGGCATTCATTCACTCAACCCATATTCATTCATTCATTTATTCCTTCTTCATTTATTCACTCAACCCATCCCCCCCACCATATTTTCTGAGAGCCTCCTGGCTACCAGGCTGAGGGCCAGATGTCTGGTCCAGGAGCAAGTTGTGAAGTGCTTCTCAGCTCCCAGAGTGTGTCACTGGGTGGGGGCAGGGGTGGTCGTTATGGTCAGCAGAGCCCTGTCCAGTCCCTGCCTGGAATCCCAGCCCTCCCTGCGGTAGCTGAGAGGCAGCCTGGGAGAAGCTGCTCTGAGAACTGGGTCTTTAAGAATCCTCAGCGGTCTGCCTATGTTGGGGGGAGGAGGGCAGCTCCAGCCAGACGGAAAATGTGAGGCGGCTGCCGGGAGGCCTGGGGGGACCTCGGAGCTCCCAGGGCTCCCAGCATGCCTCGCAGAGGGGCTGGGCCGATGTCCCTGGGCTCGCTCGCTCTCGCACACACAAACATATGTATTCAGAGCTCTAGCTCAGAGACCCACAGCCCTTCACACATGCGTCCCATAGACATCCAGTGACACACATGTGTTGTTGGCTTCCAGAAGCATACCTCAAGATCTAGTAGACGGGATACACCCACCAAAGGACATAAACCCGTGCAGATACCAAATCTGTCTCCTCACACCCACACACTAGGAGGCACAACAGACACACCATCTAGGAGACCTCTGGCTCGGAAACACACACACACGCACACACACACACGCATCTTACATACCTAGGCACACTTGGCTGTGTCCCAGACGGACACACAGCTTGAAGACACCCTCAGACGTCTCGGAAGTACACATACATATGCAGGCACACACACAAACCCACGCAGCCTCATTACGCTCAGGCGCTGGCATCCACGGAAATCCACAGATCCGCTGCTGCCAGGCGGGCCCAGACACAAGCTTGTCACCCGGATACTCGCCCTGTTTCTTCCACAAAGAGAGCAGTGAAGGCCCTTGCATGCTTACCTGGGGCTCACACACACGCCCAGGAGACACTTACACAGGCACAAGACACACAGCTACGGATACATAAGCAGGGACATGAGCAGAGAGCACGCTTTCATCAGGCCTGCGGCATTTGCCAAAGGAAACCAGAGACCCACGAACCGGGGTCCCCAGACACACGCATGCACGCACACACATATGCAGAGAGGCTGTGACATTTCATCCACACGGAAACACAGGAAATCCTGGTCCCTGTCCTCTGGAGCAAATGTGTACAAGCTCAGTATTCCACAAGGCTGCTGGGAGGAGTGAGGAGTATGGCAGGGGGTTGACAATGTGTAACCTTCAGGTCTGGCAGGTCACAAAGTCAGGAGAAGCTGCACCAAAGACCCACAGGCCCCTGATGCCCTGCACTTGGACCTGGGCCCAGTGGGCTGAAAGAAATGGAGCAATTGTCAGGCCTGCCCACAGGAGAAGCAGGGCCAGGGCAACTCCCTTCTAATCTCCTTGGAATTTCCGGCTTGCCCTTCTCTCCCTCCTCCTCCCCTCTCCCTTTGCTGGGGAGTGTGGAGGGCCACGCTGCTCCCATCTATGAAGGGTGCCCATTCTTGTCTGGGAAACAATGAAGGAGGCCAGAATAGAGGAGGTTGGAGGAGATGTGGGCACTCAGAAGATGAGGGACCTGGAGGACTTCCTGGAGGAGGAGGCATTAGAGCTGTGGAGTTAGCTTGAGTGGCTGCCTCAGTGCCCAGCTGCTGGAATGGTGTTGGGCACATCATACCGACTCAGTCATGTGATTGAATGAAAGGCAGGTGGTCTACAGGCTTAAAACAAAAGAGCTGGAGGGAATAGTGGGTATAGGCTGTGGTGAGGGAGAGGCTGGAAAGGGGGTTGGGCCCGTTTGGGAAGGGCATTGAATGCCAAGCTGAGGCACTGTGAACACCTTCCTGGGAGGGGGCCATACAGCAAGGCTAGGAGCTGACCACCCCTTAGTGTGTATCTGTAGGGCCAGGCACAAGGCACAGGACCCCAGGGTGTCAGGGAAGGAAGGCTCTGTGGTCTTCTGGACAAATTCCTTCTTTGGGGTCAGGTCTAAGGACAAACTTTGCTTTGTTACCTCCTCCCTGTGCATTATCTCCATTTGAAAAATCCCATCATCAAGCCTCAGTCTTTCTGTGTGTAAAATGGGAATCTAATCCCTTTTATCAGGGCACTTGGGAGGATCAGCATTCAGGTATGTGGCATATCCAGTAGCATCCTGGGCACAGAGGAAGGGAAGGAGCCCCACATCCTGTGTAGCCTCTGGGGGAGAGGGAGTTCCCCGGGGGAGGGCCTCCGCTAAGCTCCAGGCAGGGCCTTGGTCAGCAGCCAAGGTTATTACTAAGGTCATTCCCCTCTTAGTCCATGCACATGACCTCATCTGCGGTCATATTCTCTGCCTGCTGGTGCCAGAAGGAACTTGGAGCTAGGGTAGGGAAAGAGCTAGAGACTCCAGGGTGTTCTGGGACAGGCTGACCCTGGCCTTCCCTGGAGGCCCCAGGTCAGCACCGTTTCTGTATTCTGAGCAGGTAACACTGGCCTCCCTGAGGAATTGCAGGAAGTCAGACAAGGTGGGAGTAGCAGCCCAGCCTTGCCCTTCTCCGGGGCCATGGTGCTTAGAGCCAAGCTGTCCGAGGCTTGAGTCCTGGCTCTGCCTTTTCCTCTGTGAGCCTCCGCCTTTAGGAGATTGTCTTCTGTCTGTTAATGGGGGATGCTGACAGTGCTCGGCCCTGTCAGAGTTGCTGTGAGCATTAAATAGGCAGAAGCACGTAGGTAAGGATTAGTGGGGGCCTTGCTCAGTGCAGGGGCTCAGCAGCTGTCCCCCCTCCTCCCTTATTGGCAGGCTCAGGTCTGAGTGCCTGTGAGCCCTGGGTCCCTGACGGCCGACGTTGTGCCTGGATCCGGGTGTGAGTCTTGGCATGGAGCAAGGGCCCGGGAGGTGTGCGTGGAGCTGAATTGCATCGTGGGGATCCCCGAACACAATTCCCGGTGCATTCCCCCATTCCCTCCCACCACTCTCAGTCTCCAAATGGCCAGTGCTACAGACACTGTAATCTGGGGATACCCCTTTGCTGGGAGAGGGACCCCTGGGGTCTCTCATGCTAAGACCTGGGTGAATCATCTCCTGTTGCCTGGGCCACAGAGAGCAGCACAGGCTCCAGTGGAAAATAGTCTGGGATCCCACAGCCAGGCCGGCCCGGCAAAGCAGCTTTATGCTGGTTTGGCTCAGATCTGCTTGGGATCTTCTGGGTCAATTGCATCAGCCTCTCTCCTCCTTGGCCTTGGCCAAGTGCCTGGGCAGCCTGTGTGGTTCTGCCTCCCTCAGCCTCACCTCACCCCTGTTCCACGCAAGCTCCCTTGTGTTCCTCACACAGGGCCCTCAGTCCCTGTGCTCTTCCTGCCCTCGGGGGCCTTAGTGCTTGGTGCTTGCATTTCCCTCCCCTTTCCCCTTTCTCTTGGTCCCTGTCATGTCCTCATAGTCCTCGTTGCCCCCGCCCCCCCAATCCTGTGCACACATGCTCATTCAGCTGCAGGCCTGGCTCCTGTGTTAGAGGACCAGGAACTTTCTGTGGGCTCCTTGGGGACATTTACCTCAACAGTAATTAGATTATTCATTGGGTAATTACAGGTTGTGCATCAGCCCTATATGCTCTGCCTTACCTGGGTGGGACCCAGCCCCTTCCTTTTACATAGGTATACACTGAAGCTCAGAGAGGTGGAAGGGTTTGGCAGAGGTCACACAGCCTGGAGATGCCAAGAGGCAGAAGGGCAGGCGTCTGGTGGGGCTCCTTGAAGGGCACCTGGCAGGGGGATGGCACAAGCAAAGGCTCCAAGGTGTGACATCCTGGGATATGCTGGAGCCACTTCCTCACCTCTCTCTCTCCCTCCCCAGAGACCTCTGAGCCCTGTTCTCTCCCTGCTTTGAGATTTGGCTGCAGCCCAGAGGCCATTTGGAAGATGTTTTAAACAGATCCAGATCTGAATGCTGCCTTCCTTCCTGTTCACACAGAAAGAGGGACACCGTCAGGCACTCCCACTGTGAGCAGCCCCCCTGGAGGCTATGGGGGCTGCAGATGCTTCTCTGTTCTCTTGGGGGAGGCCTGGAATGGGCCAGTGGCAAGCCAGGCCCAGACTTGGGTGTCTTCTCACCCCCGCCCCCCACCTGTGTCTGCTCTCATGGGCAGAGCTATGCCAGGTTTGGGGAGGCACACTCCAGATTGGCTGTGGAGCCTTCATCTCCTTGAGCCTCTGATTATTGGTAAAATGGACGCCTGCGACAGGAGACTGTTGTTAAGCTGAGATAGCGGACACTTGTGCAGAGTTCAGCCAGGTATCAGGCACAAGGTAAACCCTTGTAAAGATTAACTGTGGCCCCATTATAGAGACTTGTCTAGTCGAGTTTATAAGAGCTCAAACTGGACTTGACTCCTGGCTGTGCCACTTAGCATGTAACCTTGAGCAACATTGTTGACCTGTTTGACCTTGGTTCCTCACCGATCAGTGGTGGGGCTGGGGATATAGTGAGGCAGTGGGTGCTGCCCGGCCTGTGCCTGGGACGGAGAGAGTACTCTTGCCTGTTATGATTTATTGGTGTTGGAGGGGCAAGTCCAAGACCCTTGTCTTCCCTCATGACCATGTGGGTCACCAGGTAGCCTCTGTGCCAGCATGGCCATACCTGATTGGGTGTCCTGGCCCTTCTCTAGGACCTTTGTCCCTGATTGTCCCCAAACTAGAGCCCAGCTTTCACCCAAGGAGGCTAATCTGCATTGAGCTCTGGGCTGGGAGGCAGGAGCCCAGAGGACTCCTGGACTCTGCTGGACTCTGGGTCTTTGGGGGCGGGGGAGGGGCATGTGATTGTTCCTAATCTCTCTCTAGGATTCAGTGTCCCTGCCTTTTCTGCCCCAACCCACCACTCCTTGCTACTCCTGGAGTCTTTTGTTTGGAATGGGGAGGGAAGTGGAGCTTTGCAGAGCCTTCTGCCCTCCTTGAGGTCCAACTGCAGTGATCTCATCTGGAGCCTTGACAGACCTGGGGGATGGACAGAAGGGATAGCAGATGGCTGCCCTAGCCTCTCGGGGGGCTGGCATGCCGCCTCTGTGGCCACTGTTGACCCACCCTGCAGGTCACCCTTCCGGGCTGGGGTGAGTGCCCAAGGCCAGAGCCAGGGTGGCAGACGGCAGGCAGCCTGGGCTTTTGCCCGAGGGAGGGACCGTGGTGGCCAGGGCTGTGTGGGGAGAAGACGGGCCAGGCAAAGGCTCCTGTCCCTTCCTGCAATGGTTGCTGTCTCACAGATGGAAAGTTCTGGATCCTTCAGCTCAGCTCTGTCATTCTTCCTGGGTCTGCCTGCCTGTCGGCAGGTCCAGTCCCTGGAACCTGCATTCCCAAGTATGTCCCAAGGCAACATACTTGGGAATGCAGTCTGGGGCTTGATAGGCCAGGATTTGAGGCCCACCAATAGCTCCGAAACCTCCATGGGCATTAGCTTCGCAGAATCACAGAATTAGATTTACACACAGCAGCGCTGACTAGAGGTGATTTTTCTGCAGGGGACTGGAAAAGGATGGAATCTTCCTGTCTTAGGACCCCTTTATTAATTAGGCAGCTCTTTATTGAGCTGATCCCTTTGTGTGCCAGGCACTGGGCTCGGCTCTCTCCTCCTGAAGCTCACCTCTTAGCAGTAGAGACCTACATTCCATAAGCAAACAGATCAATAAGTAAAATAATTAAGATCACAGATAAGCCTGTGACATGTCCCATGAAAGAAACAGGTTCGGAATGAATACAGTGGGCCTATAGGGGTCTGGAAGACTTCTCTGGAGAGGAGGAATTTACGTGGAGGCTTCGAGCATGAGGGGAGCCAGGAGCGCCAAGATACAGGGACAGAAGTCCAGGCAGAGTGACGGGCAGGGGCAGAGGCTTAGTGGTGGGACAGGTGAGGTGATTGTTGGGGGAACAGCCAGTGCGGGGAGGTAGAAGTAGGGAGGTGGGCAGGGGTCGGGCTTTAGTCTTGCTGTTAGGGCAGGGGATAAATATGCAGTTAAGTGAGTTTTGGCAGAGGCTTACAATTCTGTAATCACCACCGCACTCAAGAGGTGGAATGGTCCCATTGCCCCCCCAAAACTCCTTCTGTTCCCCCCTTTTTTGTAAAGATTTTTAAAATCTATTTATGACAGAGAGATAGTGAGAGAGGGAACACAAGCACAGGGGAGCTGGAGAGGGAGAATCAGGCTTCCCGCTGAGCAAGGAGCCCAATGTGCGGCTCGATCCCAGGACCCTGGGACCATGACCTGAGCCGAAGGCAGACACTTAACGACTGAGCCACCCAAGTGCCCCAGTCTTTCTCTTTCCAGATGTCATATAAAGGGGGTCCTCCAGTGGCCTGCTGAGTCTGGTTTCCTTCACCCGGCAGAATATGTTTGTGCCTGGGCCCCAGTGATTGCGGGTCTCCATCATTCATTTGTTTTCATTGCTGCATAGTATTCCCACACATGGATGGGCCACCATGTCTTGATCTACTTGCTGAGGGTCATTTGGGTCATTTCCAAATCTTAATGATTCTTGGAGAGTTTTAAACAGGGGAGTAACGTGGTTAAAAAAAAAAAAAGAACAAAACCCTCCATGTACTAAGTGGAGAACAGATTAGTGGAGAGAAGAGTGGCTATCCCAAGAGTTAAATTCAATGATTTGCTGATGAATCTGACTTACTATAGAGACTCAATAATTGTTCATACAAAAAGGCTGTGCCCTGGGGCAGCCGGGGAGGCTTCTTGGTGGATATGGCATTTGAGGTGGAGGGGTGTGGAGGTGGGGGACAGACAGTGGAAGAAGGCCCAGGTCGTACAGATCCCCTGTGGGAGCTGGCGGCGCTGAGATGCTGCCCCCCCTCCTCCGGACTCAGCCTTGGTGTACCAGGGTGGTCTGTAGGGCTCATATCCCTGCTCCCTGGGGGTGCTCGGTGAACAGGCATCCACCCTAGCCTTATGCGGGCTGACTCTCTTGGGTGGGAAGTAGATGGGGGACCTCTGCTCTGGTATGGTTTCTTCCTCAGTGGCTGGTAAGAGGTGACCTCCTGCCTTCAGGAACCTTCTGTGCTCCTGCTTCCCTCCCTGTTCCCTCAGCGCTGGCTAGCAGTTCCCAGCCATCGCCACTTGTATATTTCTGCAGAGGGGACTTGAGTTTGGTCACTTTCATCTCCAATCCTGCAGGTCAAGAGACCTCATCGTCTCTTCCTCCAGACCAATTCCATCAGACCCATGCATCTGGAATCATTGTCATGTGCAAGTGTTCCTGTGGGCCCCAAACCTAAACTCCCCCATTCTGTCCTCATCATACAAAGATTCATCACCTTATGCATGTATGGGTTTCTTGCAGAAAGCATTATTTCCTGCAACATTTAAATGTGGCTTGACAGGGCACCTGGGTGTTTCAGTTGGTAAAGCATCTGACTTTGGCTCAGGTCATGATCCCAGGGTCCTGGGATCAAGCCCCATCTGGGGCTCTTTGCTCAGTGGGGATTCTGCTTCTTCCTCTCCCCTTCCCCCTGCTTGTGCTCTCTCTCTCTCTCAAATGAGTAAACAAAATGTTAAAAAAATTTAAAAATAAGAATAAGTTTTTAAAAATGTGGCTTGAAAGTGGCTCTTTGCTTCTCTAGCTTTGTGGCCCGATGGAGAAGAGAGAGGATCGGGGGGGTGGCGACCCAGACCCACAGAGACGGCAACTCTAGAAGGAACACGGGCTCCCTCTTATTTTGTGCCGTGGACGCTCTCTGCTGAGAATAATTCTCAGAATAATGTTTTTAAGTGTCTCAAACACAAAGGAAACTGGATATACTGAAATATAGTTACCAAACCGTATTTCTGAATTATGATATAGTAATATATGTGTTTATTAACTCATCAGGTTTGGTGACTAGTATAATTTCAAAGTACTGATGAGGATAAAAACTGTGTTGAGATTTCTGCAGCTGTTATGTGATGTGAAAATACCTCTGGTTTCTCTTCGTGCCAAACTCTCGGGTACTGCTGATACACCTGTGACTTGTCCGGGATGGAAGAAAATGTGAATTCTTAGTTAGAGGTTGGTGAAAATTAAGATATGCTTTTTTTTTCTTTTTTTTCCTCTTCCCATCGAAGTTCATGGGCTCCCTGAATTCTGGTGCAGACGAAAGAGTCTGAAGTCTGCAATGAATCCTGCTTGGAGTCTCTCTGTGTGACTTTGGGCACAGCCCACCTTCCCTGTGCGCTTGTGTAGTTCTTCGTCTCTAGAACAGAGGTGGTGATTCTGGTCCTGTGTGTCCATGGGGTTTCTGTGACGACCCATGAGATGATTCAGATGGAAAGTCTTCGTAAACCGTGAAGCCCCGCGCTGCCATGCGAGGTCTCGCTATTATTAGCGGTAGCGTGAGCTCATGTTTGGTCCTCTGGCCCAGAATGGGCCAAGAGACTCTTCCTGACCAATTCCCCCAGGATTCCTGGGAACTGATCCATTTCGGGGAGCGGGTCCGCCTCAGAGAGGCTGCTTCCTGCAGGCTGACCTCATGGATCGCTGGGAGGCTGTGTAGGGGGGATGGACAGAGATGCACTTGTGGGTTGGGAGTGGGTGGGTGAGCAGGAGCTCCCTGGGTAGAGAGACCCCGTCCGGGCTCTCCCTGATTCTTTGCAGCTGGCCTGGGGCTGCAGTCTGGAGAGCCTGCACACCTTGGTCTGTGGGGAGAGACTGGACGAGGCAGAGGCCACGCTCATTCTTCCAGTCATTCCGGTAGACCGTGACAAGGGCCAGTCCTGGGCAGGGGACCAGACACAAGTCTCTGCTGGCGCCTGCCATTCTCCCAGCTTGGGAAAGGCAGACTTGAAAATAGGCAAATGCAACCTGAACTTGTTGTTAGTACAGAGAAGAATGGCGTTCAGAGTGTGTGGTTTGGGAGAGGACAGAATGCTCTGGAAGGAGGATATAAATTAGGAGTTAGCCTGGCAGAGGCCTTTCTAGTGGCAGGACTAGCCCTGGCCAACCTGGGAGTAGAACACAGTTAAGGGCCGGCCTGGATTCCAGCTCTACCGGTCTCTTACTTGAGCAGCTCCGGGAAACTTGTGAGCCTCAGTTTTCTTGTCTGCAAAAAGGGAACATTTTCAGTACCTCCCTAACAGGGTTGGGATCAGATTATTGTGCATGACTGGGCATTGTATCAGGCTGATGAATCCCTGAACTCTACCTCTGAAACTAATAATACATGCTAATGAATTTAAGTTAAAAAAAAAAAAAAAGAAAAGAAAAGCAAAGAGATTATTGGGTATGTATGTGCTTGGCTGGGGCCTGGTCATTTGTGAGCCTCACGATAGGTGGTAGCTCTTCTTTTTTTTTTTTTTTTTTTTTTTTTT
>NC_081563.1:118697193-118714981 GCF_022355385.1 Mustela nigripes | reverse complement strand
GGGTCCCCTCCCAGAGTTTCTGATTCAGTGGATCTCCGTTGAGACCTGAGAATTTCTGTCAAGTTCCCCAGTGATGGTTATATGCTTCAAGCCCAGGAACCACTCTTTGAGAGCCAGTGTGACTTAGAACCAGGGGGAGGAATTAGGTTTCTGTATTTTCAGAATTGTCTCTATGATCATAATCTACTTTTATAAATAGAAAAAATCAGTTATTTAAAAGTAAACAAAATAAATGGTCCCCCCAAACTGACTCCAGTGCTTTGGACGTGTTCCTGTGTTGAGTGATGTCACCTCCCATAACTTAAATGTCATACTTCTATTAATGCCACCCAACATTATGAGCTTTAATGTTCTCTGCCCTTTCCCTGGGTTCATCCTGAGTTTTAGGTCCACTTAGACCTCCATATCCTCCCCGTCACCTGTCCATGTGACTTCAGGGAGAATAAGTGAGATGTTAGGAAATAGCAGGGTGGGGATTTGAACATGGGCTCATCTGGAGACTGGCTGACTTTGGGTTTAGCTGACTGGCCCATACTTCCTGAGTACCGTTTCCTCTATGCTTCCTTAAACCATGAGCTGAAATGGCGTGTGGACCCCTCACTTCCTCATTTCTTTTGACTGGTGTGATCATTGACTGTGCCACTTCCTCTTTTGCCGCTTTTAGTTCTGGCCATTTGGCATGGTGGCAGTGAGTCTGTGTGTGTATTGGGATAGAGGTGGAGATGGGATCCCACTGAGGTGACCCTTCCTCCGCAGCTGGTGTAGGCAGAATCATCCACTTTGGGGGTTGCTGTGGAAGCCATCCCTAGGGGAGAGGCCATGGTGGCGAGTGGGGATGAAGTCCTTGGGTCGATGGTGGGAACGGGACTGTGTCTGTCGTTGGGAGAACCAGATCCCTGTCCCCTCTGTCTTCTCCTGAGTTCAGGACCCTGTGAGAAAGGGGTGAGATGATGGGGTGAGAACTGGCCTGCTTTCTAACCCTCCTCCTGAATTAAACCAACACCCCTAGTCTCTGGGGAGCACTGGACAACCTCAGGCCTTCCCCCAGTGGGAGCCACCCATTTTCTTTGGGGGAAGGGAAGGTGTAGAGACACTGGTGAACACACTGTCTGGATTGTGGCCTCTCTCCAAGGCCTGCAGAGTTGTTCTTTTTGCTTCTTGGACCCACCTCCTTGCCCCCATCAGCACCACCCTTGGGTCCTTTCTCTGGCCCCTCAGGGATGCCTTTGGCAGATCATTCCTCCCCTGTGACTCAGTTTCTCTTTTTAGTGTACCATCTTATTTAATTACCATCTTATTTAATTCATTCAGTCATACTAAGAGTAGATATTATTTCTATTTGTGACTCAAGTTTTGTAGCACATTTGTTATTAGACATAATAATCATCCATTTCTCCTGCTGGGTTGCCTCACTTGCTCCCTTACACTCTGTCTGATGATTGTTTCAGGTTGTTATGTCTTTTTTGTGGTTGTTTATCTAACTGCACATGTGTGCGCTCACTCAATTAATGTTTGTTGGGAACCTGTGGGGTGCTAGGCCCATGCTGGGTGTGGGGGATACAGCAGGGACGGGGGGTAGGCGTGGGGCAGTGCCCCAGACGCTCACACTCCCAGAGGGGAGACAGACTCTTAAATAGAGAATTCAGACATGCTCATGGTGACATAGAGGAAGTGAGGGACATCTGGGAGCCGGTGAGAGAGGTGGTCAGGAGCTGCCCTGAGGAAGTGAGGTCATCCCCCAACACCCTCCACTTAAAACCCAAACACAGACTTTTTACTTGGCCTTTCAAGGCCCTAGATGGCCGACCCCCAATCACTCTTTCCCCAGCCTCCGCTCCTCTCACTACCCCAGCCACCTTGCTGTGTTCTGACACCCCGAGCTCTGTCCTGCCTCCGAGCTTTTGCACACACTGGACCCTCTGCCTAGAGACATCTCTCCCTGGCTGGCTGGCTGTGGGTCAGCTTCTTCTTCCTTCAGCTCAGATGTCCCTTCTTTGGAGATGGCTACCCGGACCACGTTCTGGAATACAGCCTTTCCCCAGTGCTCTAGCATGTTAGTTAGGTGTGGGGGTTTTTGTTTTTTGCCATTTATTCAGATTTTTAAGATTTGTTGGCTTATCATGTGTCTCCCCAGTGAGATCTGGGGCTCCATGCAGAAGCTACAGGAGGGACTCCATTGGTCTCAGTCAGTATTGTCCCTTCCTGCCCCTGTGCTTGGCACAGGGCCTGGCACCTAGTTGGTACCCCTAAATGCTTGTCGAATGAGTCTGCCCTGCTTCCCCAGAGCAGTTAGGCTCCTCTTTTTTTTTTTTTTAAAGATTTTATTTATTTATTTGACAGAGACAGATCACAAGTAGGCAGAGAGGCAGGCAGAGAGAGAGGAGGAAGCAGGCTCCCTGCTGAGCAGAGAGCCCGATGCGGGACTCGATCCCAGGACCCCGAGATCATGACCTGAGCCGAAGGCAGCGGCTTAACCCACTGAGCCACCCAGGCGCCCCACAGTTAGGCTCCTCTTGCTGCAACAAATTACCACCAATGGAGGGCCTTAAAACAATCCAAGATTATTATCTTCCATTCTGGAGGTTAGAAGTCTGAAAATCGAGGTGTTGGCAGGACTCCGTTGGCGAGGCCACATGAAAGGGCTCTGGGGGAGGATCTCCTCCCTTTTCCAGCTTCTAGAGGGGGCCTGTAGTCCCCTCTCCGTGCCCCTTCCTCCATCTTCAGAGCATGTCCATCTGACCTCTCCTCTGTCACGTCACTTCCTACTTTGATCCCCTGCCTCCCTCTTACAAGAACCCATGTGATTACATTGGGCTGCTGAGAATACAGGAAGATCTCCCAGTCTGGAGATCCTTAACTTCATCCGCTTTGCGAAGTCCCTTTTGCCCTATAAAGGTAACATATCCATGGGTTCTGAGAATGAGGACACAGACGTGTTTGGGGAGGGGGCCTTACTCAGCCTCGCACACCCAGGCCCCCGAGGGGCCTAGGAGAGTGTTGGGGGTGGCTTGCGTTCAGACCAGTAGACAGTGGCTCAAACCAGTAGACAGTGGTGCAGGGCCGCCTGGTGACCTGACGACCCGGCCCCCCTTGCAGGATGAGATCGAGGAGCTGCGCGCGGAGATGCTGGAGATGCGGGACGTCTACATGGAGGAGGACGTGTACCAGCTGCAGGAGCTGCGACAGCAGCTGGACCAGGCCAGCAAGACCTGCCGGATCCTGCAGTACCGGCTGCGCAAGGCTGAACGTCGTAGCCTCCGGGCTGCACAGACTGGCCAGGTGGATGGGGAGCTCATCCGGGGCCTGGAGCAGGATGTCAAGGTAAGCTTCAGGCCCTCTCCCAATACCCCGGTGGAGCCTAGGTCAGCTCCTTGTGTGTGCTTGAGTAAGTTACCTCACCTCTCTGGGCCTCATCTTCCTCATCTGTAAATTGGGTGGGGGGTCCCTGGTGAACTGACAGGGGTGTCCCAAAGTAATACTGTAAATATGAAACCTACTCACAGCGGCCACTATGAGTATCAGCCACATGCTGGGCTCTGAGTGGTCCCTGTACCAGCTGGGGAGGTTTCTTTTGCTTTGTTTTGTTTTGTTTAATTTAATTCAATTTTATTTATTTATTTATTTTTAAAGATTTTGTTTATTTAGTTGACAGAGATCACAAGTAGGCAGAGAGGCAGGCAGAGAGAGAGGGGGAAGCAGGCTCCCTGCCGAGCAAAGAGCCCGATGCGAGGCTCTATCCCAGGACTCTGAGATCATGACCTGAGCCAAAGGCAGAGGCTTTAATACACTGAGCCACCCAGGCGCCCCTAAAATTTTATTTTTAAGTAGGCTCCATGCCCAGCATGGAGCTCAATGCCAGTCTTGAACTCACAACTCTGAGATCAAGAGCTGAGCTGAGATCAAGAGGCTGAGCCATCCAAGTGCCCCTGTGGAGATTTCTTTATTGTGCTAATGAGAGTAGTGAAGAAGGCCTGGATTGGATAAGGGTTTAAATCTGGACTCCAAAGTGCCCTAATTTGGGGATTTGGAGCAGGTCACCTAAATTTCAGTTTCCTCATCTATAAAATGGGTATCCCAGCAGCCCCTGCCTCACAGGGTTCTCTGAGGGTTAGAAGAGATAATACAGGTAAGATGTCACTATAAACCCTAAAAAATGTTAGCTGTTATTATTAGTCCCATTTTCTGGATGAGGAAAGTGAGGCTCAGAGAAAGGAAGGACCTTGTGTCCAAGGCCACATGACACTCAGTGTGTAGTGGGTACGGTGCAGGCTTATCAGCCTCCTGGTGCCTGACCTCTCCTCCCTGCTGATGGGTTGGGGGCTAGCAGGAGGGACCTCCAGGAGAAAGCCCCTGCCTGTGTACCCAGCTCCCCACTTTCAGAACTCAGCCCAGTGTGAGCAAGGGGCTGCAGGAGCTGGGGGTACAGCCTGGGGCACAGCCAGGCTCTTTCTGCAGGGTTGACTTCTGAACTGAGGCCTGAGCCGGTAGTGGGGTGGGGGCTGCGGAGGGAGCCGCGGAGGGAGCCCTCTCTTTAAGGGCCAAGAGGTAAACCGTGAGCGCCAGCCCTTAGGCAGGCTCGCATTTCCCATTGTCTTTGCAGGTGCGCAGCGGGGATTACGGGTGGGCTGTGCAGGTGAGGAAACTGAGCCCAGAAGGGGTGTGTCTCCCAGGCTAAAGCTATCTGACCCGCAGCACCCCCCCCCCCCCAAATGGTTACGCAGATATTCAAACTCCAGTCACTGGATGGAAGGGGCAAGGGAGAGGAAGAGCTGCGGAAGTTCAGGCGAAGCAGAGTTAGGGCCTGGATGGTTGGGGATTTGGGGCTAGGACACCAAAGAGTCAGCCTTAGAAAGATGAGGGAGGGACCGATGATCATGATCGACGACTGGGCCGGCAGGCCAGCGCCTCCTTGGGCGGAGTGCGGAGCAGCTGGTGTGCGTGTGGGAGGGGGTCTTGGCTGCCGCGCACGGAAGCCGCCCCTTCTGTTGGGATTTGAACTAGCCAATCAGCGTCCACCTTGGCCCCTTCATTCCCTCTTCTCCCCGCCCCTGCAGCGCCAGCTCTGAGCTCATCCCCGCAGGCCTGGTCTGGCACCGTGCTACACCCCACGTGCTGGGCTTGTTCTCATTCACTTTGGGGGTTCTTAGAATTGTGGTATCTCCTGGGAGTGCTTGATCGGCCGAGCTGGGGAGGGTCCCCAGAGCTGGGAATTCCGGGGAACTCTGACTTGCTCTGCCAGCTCCTTGGCCCAGGCCAGGACTGGCATTGGGCCACCTCTTGGGGGCCTCAGTTTCCCCTTCTGTTACATACGGGGCAGAGAGCAGCCAAATCTGTAGGGCTTTTGCCGTTCTAGTGGTTTTGTCCAGCAGGTAGGTTATTGGTGAGGGCGCCTTGAAAAACAACTTGGTATCTCTCCCCAGCAGGCTCTCTGTGGTCTTCACAGACTGCCAGCCCCACAGAGCCTCAGTGGGAACATTGCCCAGCATGGGGAAGGCAGGGTGGCAGCGGGACAAAGACCCACTCTCCCCCTTGCTTGGTGTGTGGCCCTCGCAACACTCCTTCACATCTCTGAGCCTCAGTTTCCCCTTGTGGAAAATGGAGATAAAACTAGATTCTACCTATAGAGATTTTTTTTTAAGGTTTTATTTATTTATTTTATAGGCAGAGATCAAAGGAGGCAGAGAGCCAGGCAGAGAGAGAGGAAGAAGCAGGGCTCCCCAATGAGCAGAGAGCCCGATGCGGGACTCTATCCCAGGACCACAGCCTTAGCTGAAGGCAGAGGTTTTAACCCACTGAGCCACCCAAGGCGCCCTACCTATAGAGATTTTTGTGAGGTTAAAACAAAATGGCTCAAGTAAAGACAGTGCTGGCCCCCAAATCTCGTGCGGGGTGCTTACCCAGCAAAGGAACAAATATTGGTTGTAGTGTTAATGTTCAGGAGAAGAACCTAGAAGGCAGTAGGGGGTAAGGGCAGGGAAGGGGATGCCAGAATCTCAGCCGGCCTTTGTGGATTAGAATCCTCTGGCGGGCTTGTCCATAGTGCACATTCCCAGGCCCTACCTCCCATTCCCCCTCCCTGAGGATTCAGAGTGACAGGGACAGGGACGCCCATGAGCCAAGAGGCCCAGTGAGCAGGGGGGGCCGTGGCCTGGAGGCTGCTGGTTGCTTCTGGCAGGAGCCCGGCCTCAGCGCTGTAAACAGTGACCTCATGGCTGAGCACATTGTGTGCGCTTTGGGGGTTTGCCCTGGTGTCCGGAAGCTGCAGCTGCTTCACCTCCCATAGTATCTCAGCCCCCTGCCCTGGGAATAGTTGGGAGGATTGTCCGAGAATGGAATGAGACAAGCAGGTGGGGCCCTGTAAGCACATGAGTCCATGAACCCTCTGCGGGGCTTATTACTAATACTTTGAGTACAGATATTAACATGATGTCTTCAAGCTTGGGGCCAGCAACAGGGTCAGGTGGAGAGCAGGACCCTAGAGTTGACCCACCAGATTTCAAACCTTATTTCTGTAGCTTCCTAGCCATGTGACCTTGGGCAGGTGACCTTTCCTTTTTGCACGTCAGAATGGGAATCATAAAGCCCTTCCTAATGTGGTGTCAGGAAGTGAGAGCTGATTCTTTTTTTTTTTTTTTTTTTTATCATTTTATTTATGTAACTGACAGAGAGACAGCGAGAGCAGGAACACAAGCAGGGGGAATGGGAGAGTTTGGAAAGCAAGCTTCCTGTCAAGCAGGGAGCCTGATGTGGGGCTTGATCTCAGGATCCTGGGATCGTGACCTGAGCTGAAGGCAGACGCCTAATGACTGAGCCTCCCAGGCGCCCTGTGAGAATTAATTCTATAAATCACCCATGAGAGGTGATAGCACGCAATGCCACTGAGGCTCAGAGAGAGGAAGGGACAGGCAGAGACCACCAGACTCCTGCCCTCCAGGCTACCATGGTCTTCGCTTCTGTGGGCCTCTGCTGGGGGCACAGGGTCCTGTGAGACCTGAAATTAAGGGCTGTTTTGTTCACACTGGAATCCTGTAAGTTGCCTGGGGTTGGACGTTCTCCACATAGCAATCCCCGGGGGTGGGGAATAAATGGGGAAGGAGATCCTGCGGATCCTGCGGAGAATGGGGCGGAAGGAGGCTGGGGACTCATGGAAGGGGTGAAATCAATACAGTCATTTATGAACCCAAGAGGACCCAGGAATCTGCACAGATCATGACTTCTTGGTGGAGAGTGTTGCCTCCCTGGTTGAGGCCATGGTGGGGATGGAGCAATCCCTCAGTGGAGAGGAGCTGGCCCCAAGTGGGAGCACAGTTAGGAGAGAAGCCCTCACACCAGTCAGGGACACGGCCCTCCCTGGACAATGGGTGGAGTGGCTGATTGAGGGGAGCATCCCTAGTCAAGTTAGGGGAGGTACAACAGCCATTCACTCCTTCATTTCCCTCTCTTTTCACTTTTTGGAACCTTGAATTTGTTTGTTCTCCCACCAGCGTTTACCGGGCACTAGCGTGTGCCAGACCATGCCCTGCTGCTGGGACATGGGGATGTGGAGGAGCCCAGGTGCGATCCGGGGCCTTCATCTCTGTGCCACCCACTCCTGCCTCCATGGTCTCAGCAGGGTGAATGAATGAATGAATGAATGGGATATTCATCAGGACAGGGGCTTCTGGGTGACCTAATAGCCCCAAACTGAGGACCATAGCCAGGAGCCTGGGACTGAACACTTTCAGCAAAAATCCTGACACCAAACTCCAGAGTGAGGCTGTGGGGTATTGGGCCCAGTCCAACAAAACGAGTGCACGGAGGTGAAGCAGTGATGTTTGGGCCTGGGTCCAGGCAGAGGGCAGAGGGCATTAAAAAATTGCATTTCTCCATGTTCCAGCCACCAGCCCAGGAGCTGTGTCATGTGTTCCTCACAGCGGCCCCGGGAGTAATAGCTCTGCTTACCAGTGACCACACTGAGACTTCAAATGTGTCATTAAACTTGCCATGGGTGTCCACACCGAAAGTGCTGGAATCGGACTCAGTGTAGTTCTACCCACCTGCCAAGTTCTTGTTCTGATACTAACGGGTTGCTCACCCCACGATGTGGACAGGGAAAGATTCTGGCCATCCTTGGAGATCTTCAGAGGCAGAGTGCGGCAGTGGGCAACAGAGGGAGGGGGAGGCAGGGCTGAATTTCCTTTCTGGCCGTTGTTTTTCCTGGCCTGTCTCTCACACTGCCAGTGGGTCCATGCCGAGCTGGGCCTGGGTCCAGGCAGAGGGCAGAGGCAGGGAGGGCCCTCTTCGCTTCCGGCGTGGAGGAGGCCCTCTTCCCCTGCTGTTTCCGAGACTGGCAGGCCTGGGGCGCTGGGCTGTCTGCCCCTTACATACCTCTTGCTGGCAAAGCCCTCGGACGCCTCCAGAGCCTGGCCACGTTGGCCTCTCAGGCAGATTCTAGGGGCTCCCTCTAGCTCAGCTTACCCTGCCTTGGCATGACCCCGAGTCAGGTCACTTAGGCAGCGAGCCTCACACAGAATTGGGGTAAAGGTGCATGAATCTGGCACATGGTAGGTTTTTGACAAATGATAGTGCCTGGATGGCTCAGGGGTAGTTGGGACTTACCGGCTCAGAGGACCCTACCACACCTCCAGGCGCTCCCCTTTCCTGGCCTTTGACCCTCAGGGTGTCCTTGAGGAAATGGGGTGCTTTGCTGCAGAGCCCTGGCACCAGGATTGGCATTTGCAGCTCTGTTAGTTCCTTTCTGTAGGGATGACTTGGACCCACGCCCAGCCTTTGTCATTTAGAGTATGTTCTATATCCCAGACAATTGGAAACCAGCCTCAGGGTCACATCATGACTTCCAGCAAGTCCTGCCCCTCTCTGAGCTTCGGCCTGAGCACTCCCCCAGCACTCGCTGTGCTGGCCCAGGGCCGAGGTGTTTTGTGCAATTGCTGATTCAGTCCTCCTGCTGGGCCCGTGAGGCTGCCACTGTTACTACACCCATTTTGCAGTTAAGGAAACTGAGGCACAGGGTGGGGAAATGGTTTGCCCAGGATCACGTGCTGGTTGGTGGCAGCAGTGGGATTCGGATGCCTCTGGGGGCTGTCCGTCTTGCTCTGGTTTCCACTCCAGCTGACTTCCCTTCCTTTAAAATGAGCTGGCCCTGCCACAGGCTCTTGTGAGAATTGGAAACACCGAATGTGCTGGATAATGGAGAAGGCCTTGCTTAAGAACAGGCAGGGTCTTCCCAGCTTCCTGGGGCCTGAACTGTGTTATAGACACTGGGAGCACAGGGTGCCTGCGTTTGGGTTTTGCTTCTGCTCTTTTCTGGTTGTGTGACCCCCCTACCCTCTACTGACTTCTCTGTGCCTCGGTTTTCTCATCTGCTAAGTGGAAGTGGTGAGAGACCCTGTCTGCTGGGGGGTTGCTTTGCAGCCAAGGCGGGGCAGGGCGGAATGGGGCCCAGCGGAACGGGGCGGGGTGGGGTCCCTGCTCATCACCCACCCTTGCGCAGGTCTCTAAGGACATCTCCGTGCGGCTGCATAAGGAGCTAGAGGCGGTGGAGAAGAAACGGGCGCGGCTGGAGGAGGAGAACGAGGAGCTCCGGCAGCGGCTCATCGAGACCGAGCTGGCCAAGCAGGTGCTGCAGACGGAGCTGGAACGGCCGAGAGAGGTGAGGACCCGTCCGTCCCAGGCAGGGCCAGGTCGGAGCAGGTGGGCGCATGCCAGCCCCACCCAGCCGGGGCTCTGAACCGCTGTGTCTGCACAGTTAAGCCTGTAACTGGCAGAGCTTATTCATGCGTTCATTCCTGCAACACACATTTCCCAAGTACTGCTGTGTGCGCTGTGTCCCAGACGCTGAGGGCACAGTGGTGAATGAAAGACACTGATTCCTGTCCTCCAGGAGCCCATAGGCCAATGAAGGAGACAGTCATCCACCTAAGAACCGCAGCTGTGGGAGGATTAACCGGGAAGCACTCCACGGTGCCCAGCGTGGGGCCTGGCCCTCTGCCTCAGTTTCCTCACCTACAGAACAGGACAAGGATGCCCCCAGTCTTGAGGACTCACTGTAACTTGTGTGGACGTGATTTAGGGGCTGCCATTTGGTGTGAGGCAGTGCTGGGGCCGAGCCTCTGGCCGGTGTCTCAGCACAGATGTTAGGACGTTAGATGCTTCCTGAAATATGGCCCCCAGGCACCAGCCTCTCTGGCTTTGCTCATGTGAGTCCTTCCACTTATACGTACTTACTGTCTTCTGCTTTGTGTTGGGCATGTGGCGTGTTAAGTACCGTGCTAGACACTTTTCCCCTCAACAATTTCATAAAGGCCCAGTGAAGTTGTGATTGTACGCATTTTTGGATGAGGAAACAGCCCCTGAGAGAAAGAGAGATGTCCTCAGGTTGCACGCGGCCCAGGGGCTCTGTAGAATGCCTCTTGAAAGCCATCCGCCTAGGTGATGCCTAGGGCCTAGAATCCTCTAGAATCAGGGGTCTGTGTTCCCAACGGCTCTGGGCACCTTCTGACCACAGAGGCACAGCTGGGCCTCAGCTGTCTGGCTGCGCATGAGGGTGTCCTGGGATTGTACATTGTTCTAGGGCACTCCTCACCTTCTCCGAGGGCAAGCATGTCAGTGTTCCAGGACTGGAACACCACAGCCCTGAGGCCAGAACAGTTCTCCGGCTACCCTTCCTCTGGGCGTGTTGGTGTGACGTGCCAGTAGCTTCTCAGTGTAGAGACAGAGGGCATTTGCTGCTAAGGGCCAGGGGGGAGGTCCCCTCCCTCAGGCAGCCTCCTGCTCCCTGACCTTCCCGCCCCTCCCGCCCTGTGGTCTGGCCCACAGCACAGGGGCCCTCTTCACACATCTCAGTGCTGCCACCCTTGATAGTGAAAAGGGGAGAGAGTTTCAGAGAGTGCCTTGAAGCTTAGCATGTGTCTTTTTTGTTTTTTAAAGATTAATTTATTTATTTTGGAGAGAGTGTGTGTGTTATCAGGGGGAGGGGCAGAGGTTGAGAAGCAGACTCCTCACTGAGCACATGACCCTGAGATGATGACCCGAGCCAAAATCAAGAGTCGGAAACTTAACTGACTGAGCCACCCAGGCGCTCCAACTCAGCGTGTTTCTATTGTAAAGGAGAGGAAACTGAGGCCCAGAGAGGGACAGGTTGCCTGACTTCAGCGCCCCCTTCCTTAGCAGAAGCCACATCCCCTCTAAGTTTTCGTTTCTCCGTTTGATATTAGGATAATAACAGTACCCAGCCCATGAGGTTGTTTATGACAGATTGAGTAACCATAGAACCCTATGAAGAAGTTAAAAAGAATAAAGTAGTATGGCAATTCCTGAACAAATTAAATATGCAATTATTATTATATGAGCCAGCAATTCCACTTTGGGATCTGTGCCCCAAAGAACTGAAAGCAGGGACCTGAACAGATATTTGTACCCCTCTGTTCTGAGCAACAATATTCATGATAGGCGAAAAGTAGAAGCAACCCAAATGGCCATCAGTGTATATATATATATATACAGTAGACTCTTGGTAAGCTTTGAAAAGGAATGAAATTCTCACACATGCTACACCATGGATGAACCTTGAAGACATGATGCTAAGTGACATAAGCCAGCCACCAATGGACCAGTATTAGATGGTTCCAAGTATAGGACATATGTAGGGTAGTCCAAATTCATGGAGGCAGAAAGCAGGGTAGAGGTAGCCAGGTGCTGGAGAGAGGAGGGAGTGGGGAATTGGTATTCAGTGGGTATAGAGTTTCAGTTTAGGATAATAAAAAAGTTCTAGAGATGAATAGTGGTTGCTTGGCAAAGCGAATGCACCTAGTGCCACTGAAATGTATCCTTGAAAATGACTAGAAATGGTAAATTTCATGCTATGTATATGTTAGCACAGTTAAACAAAAAAAAAAAGAAGGTAGATATGTAAGTACTAGTGCTGAAAGATATCTAATAAGAAAAGAAAGTTAGAGAGCTGTGTGTGTATATATATTTATATAGTGCAGTCCCACTAAGTATTTTGAAAAGGCATACAGAGCAGACTGGTTTTGGGGCATGTGTACGTGCAAATGCATGGCAGAGGCGTGGAGGAAAATCCCCTGAACTAAGGAGTGAGAGATGGTGGGAATGGCACAGGAAAGAAAATGAGTTTGCTTCATGTTCTTTTAATTAGTGCTGTAGTTAGGTGGATTTGGGTGGGGGATTATTTGTGAAGTTTGAAATACAGTCAAGCATGTAAAGAACCCCATATGGGGCTGCGTGGTGCTGGGCAGTAGGTGCTCAAGAAATACCGGTTCAGTTCCCCTAGGAAGGCAATGTCAGCAAGGCAGGTCTGGCCCTCCCGGACATGCCCCTTGGCTTGTTGGGATCTGGGAAAGGGGGCGTGGCCCTGTGCTTATTTGCTGATTGCCTGCTCCCCTTCCCCTCCTCCTTCCTGACATGGTTTCCATGGAGTTGAGGGTCCCTTAGCCATTCTGCCAGAGCTGCTGGAGTCCCATCATCCAGCTCTGCCTTTGCCATCCTGACAGGTTGCTGTGGCGATACTGTCACCCAGCTGGGAACAGGAGCCCCTGGCCTGAGCTGATGTGGTTCCCATGGAGATCACTCTTCGCTGGAGAGAAGGGAGGGTGGCCAGCCCCACACGTCCTCTGCAGTGGCACCGTTGCCCAGCTGGGCTGCGGCTTAAGAATTGTAACAGCAGCCTCCCCCTCGTCCAGTATCATTCTCGAGTTTTAGGCAGAAAGCCAGTATGAGTGTTGACATGATGTATTAGAATATAGTGGCTGTGTCCGAGTGCTTGCTCTGTACCAGGCGCCACACCAACGGCCTCTCAACATACCTAGAGCTGTTATCCTCATTTTATAGGTGCTACTCTTCTCGACAGTATTTTAATCATAATTCACATTCTATAGGAGCACCTGGGTGGCTCAGTGGGTTAAAGCCTCTGCTTTCAGCTCAGGTCATGATCCCAGGGTCCTGGGATCGAGCCCCACATCAGGCTCTCTGCTCCTCGGGGAGCCTGCTTCTTCTCTCTCTCTGCCTGCCTCTCTGCCTACTTGTGATCTCTGTCTGTCAAGTAAATAAATAAAAAATCTTAAAAAAAAAAAATTCACATTCTATAAAAGTCACCATTTAAAAATGTCAAATTTAACGGTTTTGATTTTTTGGTTTTTTGGGTTTTTTTAAAGATTTTATTTATTTATTTGACAGAGAGAAAGATCACAAGTAGGCAGAGAGGCAGGCAGAGAGAGAGAGGGAAGCAGGCTTCCTGGTGAGCAGAGAGCCGGATGTAGGGCTCTATCCCAGGATCCTGAAATCATGACCCAAGCTGAAGGCTGAGGCTTTAACCCACTGAGCCACCCAGGTGCCCCAAATTTAATGGTTTTTAATGTATTCATGGTGTTGTACGTCCATCACCATGATCTAACTCTAGAATATTTCCATTGTCCCTGAAAGAAAGCCCGTACCCGTTAGCAGTCACTCCTCATTCCCCCCTGCCCTCCAGCCCCTGGCAACCACTAATCTCCACGGTGGCTCTGGATTTGCCTGTCCTGGACATTTCATACGAATGGAATGCTGTGATAGGTGATGCTTTATGACTGGCTTTTTTCACGCAACATCAGGTTTTCAAGGTTCATCTGGGTTGAAGTATGTGTCAGTACTTAATTCCTTTTATGGTCAAATAATAATCCATTGTATAGATAGACATTTTGTGTGTCCACTCATCAGTTGATGGACCTTTGGGTTGTTTCCGCCTTCGGACTAGTAGAAGGAATGCTGCTCCGTACATTTGCACACGGGTTTTGTACAAGATCCGGGTTTAGCGCTCCTGGGTGTATACCCAGGAGTGGACTGCTGCATGTAGATGGGACTAGGAAAAGACAAAGATGGGCTTCCAACCCAGAACTCTATCTCCCAAAGTCACCCCAACTCTTGGGTGCTGCCCCGCTTTCCTCACCCTGTCCAGGGACCTCCCTAGGACCCGCTGTGTTTTCAGAGCCTCTAAAGGGGCTGCTAACTGCAGGGAGGGAGCCCCTCTGTCTCTGGCACCGGCTTCTTACCCCGATTCCCACTCTGATGGGGTAGACAGGGCGCTGACCTTGGCATCACATCACCCAGGTTCAACGCTGGGTTCTGCTGGCGGTGTCATCTGATGCATCCAGGCCGTGGTTTGTGTGGTGCGGGTCAGGCTCGAATTTGGGGTCACACGGGCCTGAGTTTGAATGCTGGCGTTCATGTTGCCACTCACTTGCCAGTGACTGTGCTGCTGGGCCAATCGTGTAACTGTCCCAGGGCTTGGTTCGTTCTTTTATAAAACAGGAATATGCGTGCCTGCTTCTCAGGGATGAGCAGGTTGAGGTGCTTAGCGGAGGGGAAGGGCTTGGTAAATGCTGGAGATCCTCATCACCCTTTCAAACTGCTGGCTGGCTCTGGGTCTGCAGTCCCATTTACCTTAAAGAACACATTTCTGCTGCCCTTAGCAAGGCGGGGTCTATAGCAAGCTGCCACTTGCCCGGATAAGGAGCAGTTACATTGCAAATCGTGCCTGCCGTTGTCAGTGTGAGTCCCCGTGACTTCTGACATGAGGCTCATGTCTAAGCCAGTCTTTGCTTCCTTCCCCCAGATGGTCTCCCCTTAGCGCGGAGCCGCGTGGCCCCTAGCTGCCTCAGTCTTCAAGACACACCCCCACCGCAGGCCCCCTCTAGAGTAAATTTTGCACGCACAGTGCTGTCTGTGTTTTCAGTGAGACCCTTTCAAGCATCCCCTCCATATTTGGTGAAAATCTGCCCAGCTGTTTTGGCAGCAGGTTCATTTTTATTCCTTGAAGGTTGGTCTCTGTTTCCTGGCAGCATGGGAGCAGGGAAGGCATTGGAGCACAGGGGCCCCTCCAGAGCTGAGCTCAGGCAGCTTCTTTGTGCGGCCTGGACATGCAGGGGACCCAGTCTACTAGAGAGAAAGATGAGGCAGGACATAGGCTGTGCTCCTAGCAGGAGAAATTAGACCAAGGATGCTGAAACGCCCTACCCTGGCTGCTCAGAGATGGTCTTGTGAGTTGCTGCTGGTCTGTGGGGAAGTCCCTGATGTTTGCAGGCCAAAGAATGTGCCCTTGGGGTCCGTCACTTAGAGACAGGCATTCTTGTTGGTGGCTGCGACTTGTCCCTCCTTGCCCCTTTCTTCCCACTCTCCTGAGGCCTGGGGCCAGAACATCTGCCCCTGGGGGCTCCACAAAGGGGCTCTGACAGGCCCTGGCTCCCTCAAGGGGCACCGCAGCCCCCCAGGCCGCCTGGCCAGCTGCTGCCCTGCAGAGGGAAGGAGGTCTTTGTGCTCTGTGAGCCTGCCTTGTTTTCCCTCCAGAGCTGAAGGGTAGTGTGGGAGCCCAAATGGCTTGGGAGGGGGGAGAGGGAGGGTCAGTTCTAACCAGAAAAGGCTGTAGTCCCTCTGTTCCTGAAAGTGTTTCCCGCTCTGGCCCCTCGTCTCTGCCCACTGCCCTCCCTTCCCAGTGAGGTTACATGGGAGGTTCATGGTACTCAAAGTGTACTGTCTGCCAGTTGGAGAGGTGTCCAGGGACTTTTCTTGGGACAGTATGTAAAAAACTTCTCACTATGATTTTCTTCCCTCCACCCGACAGGTTAGAGGAAGACTAATAGAAAATATAAGTAAGTCATAAGAAGGAAAAATTCACCTGTAATCCAGTATTCAGGGGGAGTTACTCTGAGTAATTATCAAATTATTATTTGGGTGGCAGGGGCATATACTTCCAAAACATTTCTCTTCTTACATGCACACACATATTGCAATGTACAGGTCTTGATGCATTTTTTTCCCTTCTAACAGAAGTGCTCAGTGAAGCAAAAATATCACTACAAAAGCACATCAGGGCGGGCCCAGCCTACCACTAAGGGTACATCTGACCCCAGTGGTATTGGTTGCCTTGGGCAGAAGAACTGGGGACTTGGGCTCACTTTGTTCCTTTTTGTGATTTTTTTTTTAAAGTGTAGTTGACGCACAACGTGACATTGGTATCAGGTGTACGACATAGTGATTGAACAAGTCTGCACATTTTGCTGTCCTTACCATAGGTGTAGCTGCCGTCCGTCACCATGCAGCCCTGTTACAACACCATCGACTATATCCTGTGCTGTACCTTTCATCCCAGAGACCTATTCAGTCCATAACTGAAAGCTTAGATCTCTTACATTGCCCCCAAATTCCCCCATTTTTGTGGTTTTTGAAGCTTGAATAATGTGAATGTGTTATCTAAAAAAATAATAGAAATAATAATAACCCTACATAAAAAATGAGAAGGGAAGCCTCTCTTAACCACCTCCTTCAATTCTGCTCCTGACCCAGCTTAACCCGTGGTTAGCAGGTTGGTTTGTGTCTTTTTAGCCTTTCTCCGTGTTCACACAATGTGTATTTCTCTGTGTATTTTTAGAAAATAAAGATGGGATTATATTGTATCCATGGTTTCTGTAACGTGTAGAATAATGTAGCATGAACACAAACTTCTTAAAAATGCTGGGTGGTTGGGGTTTTCTTCTGCCTGAGGTGCTTATTATAAAAATCAGAGATCACAGAGTCAAGTAAACATAGGAAGGAAAGAAAAGTCTAAAAGAGCACCGTCTATTTCAGTATTTAAACACAGAGCCAAAGGTCAAGAAGGAGCTCTAACTCTCTGGCTGCTGTGGTCACCCTCAGGTTGGGGAGAGAATGACAGGGCCAGGGCGGGGGTGGGGGGGGACTTCTGATTGTCACTGTTGTGTAGATTTACAGTGAGGTATTTTTCTATATTAATTTATTTTTAAAACTATTTTGGAATGAGAAAAAAGTCTTAAAGAAAAAGCTGGAGGACTGTGTCTCCCCCACCCTCCACAAATGTGGGGTAAGACAGAGCCAAGTGTAAGTTTGCTTTATTCTCATTGTGAACAGCCTGGGTGGGGTATGTTCTTTGCGAGAGCGCGCGCGCGCACACACACACACACACACACACACACACACACACAGTATGTTCTTCTCACACACACACACACACACCCTATTTCTCTAACAATGGTAACATGCTCTAGGTTTTTCCTTTTTATAACAGCTTTATTGAGATATAATTCACATACGATAAAGTTCATCTTTTTAAAATGTACAGTTCAGTGGTTTTGTAGACTATTCAGAGCTGAACAACCTTCACCACTTTCTCCGTCCAGAACCCCAAGCCCATCAACAGTCTCTCCCCAGCCACTGGGGGGGCCACGCCCAGCCCTGGGCAACCACTGATCTGCTCTCTATCATTGTGGATTTGCCTACTGTGGACATTTTATGTAAATGGTATCCTACATTGTGTGGCTTTTTGGGACTGGCTTCCTTCACTTAGCGTGCTGTTTTCAGGATACACACATATGGTATCAAGTACGAGTCCTTCGTTATTTTCGGTGGGTGAGCGATGATACTCCGCGTGTGGATATACCACATTTTGTCCATTTGTCAGTTGGTGGACATTTGGGTTGTGGGTTTTGTTGCACGGGTTCCTTCTTTTCCTTATCCAGATGTCCCAGAGACTTTACTATGTCAGGAAATCCCACTCCTGTCCTTCCTTTTTAATGGTGTTAGGCATGGTAGGATTTCATTCCTTTTTTTTTTTTTTTTTTTTAGATTTTATTTATTTATTTGATAGAAAGAGATCACAGATAGGCAGAAAGGAAGGCAGAGAGAGAGGGAGAAGCAGACTCCCTGCCAAGCAGAGAGTCCGATGTGGGGCTCGATTCCAGGACCCTGAGATCATGACCTGAGCCGAAGGCAGAGGCTTAACCCACTA
>NC_081563.1:118610009-118696793 GCF_022355385.1 Mustela nigripes | reverse complement strand
CAGATAGGCAGAAAGGAAGGCAGAGAGAGAGGGAGAAGCAGACTCCCTGCCAAGCAGAGAGTCCGATGTGGGGCTCGATTCCAGGACCCTGAGATCATGACCTGAGCCGAAGGCAGAGGCTTAACCCACTGAGCCATCCAGGTGCCCTGGATTTCATTCCTTTATATGTGGTGGGTGAGACCTCATAGCGCCCTGCCCCCGCTTCCTGTCACCCCATTTCCTCCCTCCAGGGAGTCTGCAATGCTTGACAATCACCTGAAGCGGCTCAGTTCTGTAGGGAGAGGAAGGGGTTCGCCCAGGATGAGAAACTCAAGTGTTGCAGGATTGCCGGAGTTCAGCTCCCAGGGGAGGCCTCCCTTCCCCCTCAGCTTGCAATAAGCCAGCCCGGATCTGCCAGCCTCACCGTCACCTCACCACTCACTCCATGCCCGGGTGTCCCTTTGAGCACCCCCTTCCCAGGCGCCATTTATGGGAGGGGCTGTTTGTGGAGGGAACCTGTTTTGTGGCTTCACCCCATTTCCAGCCTTCTCCTTGATTTTCAAAAGATCCCAGATCAGCCCTTCTCACATACTGGCTCTTCGCTCTTGGCCCCCAGCGGCTGAAATGTCAGCCTCTGTCTTCCTGCCTCATTTGCATTTCAAAAGGTCTCTTTAGGATTTGATTGGGCTCCAAGATACACTTCAGACCCCAGCTGGAGTTCAATTCCTGGGCTCTCTGGTTCTAGGCTGGGCACACTGTAGAATCAACCTGGGAAGCTGTTTGAAAATCCCAATGCCTGGGACCCACCCTGGACAATTACAGCAGCATCTCTGGCACCGGGAGCATCAGCATTTTTTGTTCAACTTCCCCCAGGTAATTGTGATGCGCACCCAGGTTGAGAGCTGCTGTGCTCCCTCCACTCAGAGCACATTTTCTCCTTCCAAGTCTTGGGGAACTATGTCGGGACCTCGGTCGAGAACTGGCCCCGGGTCAGCTATGGATTTACTGTGGGACCTTTCTCCCACCTTCAGCGAGCTGGGGGCTTGGATTAGATCCATGGTTCTTGATGAAGTTCTAGAATATAGGTGAGGTTCAGTGGGGTGAGGTCCGGAGCCGATGACCAAGAAAGAATTCTTGAGACATCTTTGGTGCAAAATGGTGGTTTATTAAAGCACGGGGACAGGACCCGTGGGCAGGAAGAGCTGCTGCCCCCTTTCTGCTGGTCACCCCCCACCTCAAGTGGTGAGCGATGGCAGGTTAAGTACCATGGAGTTGGGGGGAGGTTTCAATAGAATTTTCATACGCTAAAGAGGACCTACAAAAGATACCTGATACCAGAGGCCTTGCCATTGCCAAGGTCGTTTTGCCCTGTAGCAAGGTATTAACATTAAGATGGGTGGGAAATTCCTAAAGAATGTCACCTCTGTCCCACCCAGGAGTGTGGGGGTGGGGGAAGATTGGAGGGTGTCAGCTTTTGCTTTGTTCTCAGCCAGCCTTCTGTTCTCTCCTCAATTCTCACCTTCAGGGATGGGTGTGAGAGGTGGGGGGCTAGGGAAGCATGCATTCAAACACCTGGGAGCACTCAGAAAATACTTGAACTTGAAAAGTAAAGGCAACCCAAGCGAGGTTCTGTACATTTAGTATAAATCATCCTTCTCGCGGGAAGGAATGTTCAACACACTCTTCCATCTGAGTGACTTTTAAAAGTTATTTTTTTAAAAAATTTTAGGGAGCCTGCTTCTCCCTCTGACTCTGCCTTCCACTCTGTCTGCCTATGCTCGCTCTCGCTCGCTCTCTCTCTGACAAATAAATAAAATCTTTAAAAAAAAATTTTTTTTTAAAAGATTGTATTTATTTATTAGAGCAAAGAGAGGGGCAGAGGGAGAGGGAGAGAGAGAATTTCAAGCAGAATCCCCACTGAGCACTTTGTGGGGGACGAGTGGGGAGCTCGAACCCTTGACCTTGAGATCATGACCTGAGCTGTTATCAAGTCAGTCTCTTAACCGACTGAGCCACCCAGGAGCCCCCTGAGTGACTTTTTTAAACATCAAGAAACTTTAGGAGAAATTATTGTAACATTTCCTCAAGTTCCCCTCCATAGGGCTTGAGCCATTTTGCATTCTTCCCAGAGGAATACGACTTTTCCTGCTTCTCCATAGCTTCACCAATAGAATATATTGTCAGATGTTTGGATTTTTTTTTTTTTTTTTTTAAGATTTTATTTATGTGACAGACAGAGATCACAAGTAGGCAGAGAGAGAGGGGGAAGCAGGCGCCCTGCTGAGCAGAGAGTCCAACATGGGGCTCCATCCGATGATCCTGAGATCATGACCTGAGCCAGAGGCAGAGGCTTTAACCCACTGAGCCACCCAGGCACCCCTCTAGATGTAGTTTTAATTTGCATTTCTCCATCTTGAATAGGGTTGAACATCTTCCTCTGGTTACAAGCCGTTTTACCTTTCTTTTCCTGAGCAGTTTTTCTATCTCTAGCACATTTTAGTATATGTTTGTTGGCCTTTTTGTTTCATATCCTAAGCTCTATATGTACTTAGGATATTAACCCTTTGTCAGTGCAATAAACTGCAAATGTTCTTCCCAGTATCGTTTATACTTTTACTTTCTTAGGGTACTTTTTTCCATGTAGAATTTGCTTATCTAATTAAGAGTATTAATTTCTTAAAAAAATCAGTTTCTTTCCATATCAGTTCTGGATTTTTGAATTATGATTATTTTGGTGTTATTTTGCATGAAAACTTACAATTTAAGTTGTGAAAAATCAAGCCGTCCCTCCTGTGTAATTGTGATCTGTTTTACCCATTATGCATTTGTTTATTAGTATGCATTCCGAATTAAAGTTCACAAGGACAGGATTCCCCCTGAAATGGAGATTTGTGTGTTTATGGAAGAGTCCCCTTGGGAATAATGCCACCAAGGAGCCTCAGAGCATTCACACTAACGGCTTTGGCCCATCTGCTGGGGAGCTCTGGAGCTGGGATGGCTGTTAAGAGTTGTTCTGAGCTGAGGCAGGAGGCTCTGGACCAGTCATTGCATCTGGGCATATCATCTTGAACGAGGGGGCTGCCCTCAGCCAGCGGCATCACTTAGGTCTTAGTTGGGGGAACAAGTGCCCCAGTTCTGAGGAGGCGGGAATCTGAGTGGAGCCCATAGCATCCTCCCCAGGTATCCTGTCTGGCTTGTTCACTGCCGTGTCCTCTGTGCCTCGCTGTACCTGGCACATAATAGGTACTCAAGAAATCTTCGGTGAATGAATGAAAGACGTAGAAGAACAGAAACCCAGATTTCTGGGTCTTGGCCCAGGCGAACTGGATCATAATGTAGGTGTGGGTTTGGAGGGGAACCCTGGGCATGTGTGATCAGAGTCCTCTCCTTACATGCTTCTGGTGTTCTGGGTGTTCTTGAAGACCCCTGTAACTCAGTAGTTGGTGCTTGTCAAGCACTGATCGTGGCTGGGCTAGGCTGGGCAAGGAGGGGGGCCCACAGTGGAACCCAAGGCACCTTGACTACTTTCGATGCCCATCATCAACCTATGAGCTTTCAGTTTTCTGAGTTTTTTTTTGTATTTTGTTTTTAATTTCTAGCATTCCTTGAAGAAGAGAGGAACCCGCTCCCTGGGGAAGACAGACAAGAAGCCTTCGGTGCAGGTATTTCCTGGCAGACCCCATGGCCCCCACAGGCAATTTTGAATCTGAAGGGCCAAGGCCTAACTCCAAGTGGCCCGGGAAGCCCACTCTTCCCCAGCCTCAACCCCGCCCTTCTCCTTTTCACTTTCTTGGCTTCAGTGCTCATTTCACTTCCCAATATGATGCCCGGAGCCCATGGTTTTTGCACTGGCAGATGGATCAAGTGCTCCATACAGATGTGGTGCAGGTCAGGCATAGGGTACGGTTAGCTTCTTGTGATCCTGGATTGTCAGCGTGCCAGGCACTTTTCCTACAATATCTCTTTTAATCCTCCCCGTGGCTCCATGAGGAAGGGAGTGTTACTGCCCCATTTTACAGATGAGGAAACTATAGTAGTCATGGTAGCAGCAGTGGCAGCAACAGTTGTGTGGCAGGATGTTGTCTACTCCAGGAAGCCCTCCCAGATTCCCCAGGCTGTGCCACATCAAGGAGGTCTCCCTCCCTGTCTCCCCTGCTCCTCGAGAGTCAGGGCCTTGTCTGATTCCTTCCTGTGTCCCCCAGCACGTAGTTAGTGCTCCCTGAAGTGCGGTCGTGACACTCACCTTCCTGAGTCCTGTGTGTCCTTGTGTCCATCCGGCTGCAGGAGGACAGCGCGGACCTGAAGTGCCAGCTGCACTTTGCAAAGGAGGAGTCAGCCCTCATGTGTAAGAAGCTCAGCAAACTCGCCAAGGAGAATGACAGCATGAAGGAGGAGCTGCTCAAGTACCGCTCGCTCTTCGGGGACCTGGACGGCGCCCTGTCCGCCGAGGAGCTGGCGGACGCGCCCCACTCCCGGGAGACCGAGCTGAAGGTGCACCTGAAGCTGGTGGAGGAGGAAGCCAACCTGCTGAGCCGCCGCATCGTGGAGCTGGAGGTGGAAAACCGAGGCCTGCGGGCAGAGATGGACGACATGAAGGATCACGGGGGTGGCAGCGGCGAGGCCCGCCTGGCCCTCTCTGCGCTGGGCGGCGGCGAGTGCGGGGAGAGCCTGGCCGAGCTGCGGCGGCACCTGCAGTTCGTGGAGGAGGAGGCGGAGCTGCTGCGGCGCTCGTCGGCCGAGCTGGAGGACCAGAACAAGCTGCTGCTGACCGAGCTGGCCAAGTTCCGCGCGGAGCACGAGCTGGACGTGACACTGTCGGAGGACAGCTGCTCCGTGCTCAGCGAGCCCTCGCAGGAGGAGCTGGCGGCCGCCAAGCTGCAGATCGGCGAGCTCAGCGGCAAGGTCAAGAAGCTGCAGTACGAGAACCGGGTGCTGCTCTCCAACCTCCAGCGCTGTGACCTCGCCTCCTGCCAGAGCACGCGGCCCATGCTGGAGACGGATGCCGAGGCCGGGGACTCTGCCCAGTGTGTGCCCGCGGCTCTTGGTGACGCCCCCGGCCCCCATGCTGCCCGGCTCTGCAGGGCCCGGGAGACCGAGGCGCTGCCTGGGCTGAGGGAACAGGCCGCGCTGGTCAGCAAGGCCATCGACGTCCTGGTGGCCGACGCCAACGGCTTCTCGGCTGGCCTCCGGCTCTGTCTGGACAACGAGTGTGCTGACTTTCGGCTGCACGAGGCCCCCGACAACAGCGAGGGTCCCAGGGATGCCAAACTCATCCACGCCATCCTGGTGAGGCTGAGTCTGCTGCAGCAGGAGCTCAACGCCTTCACACGCAAGGCGGATGCTGCCCTGGGGGGCTCTTCCAAGGAGCAGCCAGAGCCCTTCTCATCGCTGCCTGCCTTGGGCTCCCAGGGGCCCTCCAAGGAGTTGCTTTTGGCCAAAGACCTTGGCTCTGACTTCCAGGTAAGATGTCCCAGTCACAGCCCCCGTTACTTCTTTTGTTAGAAATTTTTTGCCAAATCCTATGCAGGACAGAGGGGCACATGGCACTCGAGTGTGCGGCTTACTGGATTTTCCTGAGGGGAGCACACCAGTGTCCTCATCACCCAGAACACGACCTTGTCATCATCACAGCATGATGCCCTTTGAAGTCTTTCTGTACGTGTCCTCTCGTGGGCTTGTTTCTCACCCAGATTGTTTTATGTGGTACCTGCTGTCACCACACAACTGATTTTTCTTGTATAATGTGTCTAGTGGTTCGTGCGCTTACACTGCCGTATTTATTGGTCATGTACTTTTTTGTGCTTGGAGCTGGAGCAAAACCAGACCTGATTCCTGTCCTCTGGTCCCTGTCATCTAGTGGGGAAGAAAGATGTACATCAAGATGTCAGGCCACTGGAATGTGAAATGACAAACAGATAGGAGGGCTCTCAGGGAAGGACACTTGGTTCTGTGAACAAGGAACGTGACCTCATCTTCAGGTCAGGGAAGGCCTCTGATGTGAGCTGAGATCATAAGGGTTGATTAGCAGGGAAGAGACTTGTAAACAGAGAGAGCAGCCCGTGAGAAGGCATCATGGCCGAAAGGAGCATGGTGTGCCTGTGGGCAAAGGGAAGGAGGGTGGCTGGCTGGGGTATGGGAGCATTTCATCCTGAGAGCAGTGGGAGGGGTCTAAGCACATCCATACAAATTTTAGCTTTTTTTCTGACAACAACACGGTGCAGTTGTGCCATAATTTCTTTAATCTGTGCCCTGCTGATCTGGCTTGACCTTACTTTTTTAAGCAAGCAGGAACCCCCCCCCCCCCCCCCCCCCCGCCAATGTTAGGTCTCCCCCTTGGTTCTTCTGGAGGTAGGAATGAGCTGAGGCTACCCATGTGGCAGGATTGTTGAGGCTGGCTCAGAAGGTTTGTGCATAAGACATTCTCAGGACCAGGATTCTCACCTACCACTTGGCTACTTATTTATCCTTTCAACAGAGACTCGCTCGCTGAGTAGTTGTAGGCCCGAATCTCGGCTGCAGAGCTGAACCCTCTGAGGCCCCAGCCTTCAAGTGGGTGGTCAGAGCCTTTTCTAGAGCCCAGGGCCTGGGGTGGGGGCTGCGTCTCGCACCCCCTGGGCCCCTCCCCATTGTTACCTTTGGTCTCTTCCGCCTGTGCCTCTGGGTGCAGCCACCTGACTTCAGGGATCTGCCAGAATGGGAGCCCAGGATACGAGAGCCCTTCCGCAGTGGTGACTTGGACTCCAAGCCTGACCCCAGCCGGAACTTCAGGCCTTACCGAGCTGAAGACAATGATTCCTACGCCTCTGAGGTGGGCCTAGGCCTGATGGAGTGAGGGGAGGGCTGGAGGAGAGTGGCTGGGGCCTCCCAGAAGTGGGGAGATCTGTGGAGAAGCTTAGCTGGTGATGACGTGGGTTTTGAGTGTTCTGTGTGGTTCCACGCTTCCAGGCAGCAAGCTGAAAGGGAGACAAGGAGGTCTGGGTCTTGGCCTGATAAAAGGAAGCTTATAAACTCATTTGAAAGAAGGGATTTTGTTTTGCTGTACTAAATTTCACAGGGAATTTGATGGTTTATGTCATTTAACGAAACCACTCATTTCTTTAGCGAGAGGGCAGCAATCTTTATAGTCAGGCTGACTGCTTTCGTTCAAATTGCACAACTACTATATACTGGCTGTGAGATTGTAGACCAGTCCCTTGACCTCTCTGATCTCTGTTTTCTCACCTTTACAATAAAGGTGATCCCTCAGAGGGCTGTTGAAGGGATTAAATGCCTGAAAAGCCTTATTACAGCCTGATCCTGTTGGGTGAGGAAGAGGAGGATGACACATCTCAGGGCCTCAGGGGACCCACCAGTGTGGCTTTGTGGCCTTTGGCCTGTTCCCATTCTCTGGCTGCATCTTTCCGGCTTGTAACATGGGAGGATTCAAGTGGGTGGAGATTGTTGAATTTCTAGGATTCCCTCATCCTGAGCCTCCCTCCCCAGCCTTCTGAGTCTTCACCACCACTTCATAATGAACCTGGAGTAGGAAAAGGCTCCTGTGGTTGGGATGGAGTCTCCCTGAGACTCCTGAGCCATGGAGAACCTTGTGTGTGTCCCACGTTAAGAACCCTTTTCTTCTGAACATCCATGGAAGGCAATTTTGTGGTCCCAGGAAGGCCAATCTGCAAGTGCCCAGGGGGAGAAATTCCCCTGGAAGCTGATGAATCAAACTAAGTGGTCTGAGCTTCCTAGCAGCCATGGCAAAAAGGGAAAAAACAAAACATTACATGAGATACTTAGTTCTCATTTTCTGAGAAAAGGAGATAGGCCAGCTCACCTGCATGCATTTGGTTATTGTTTCAGTCAGTCACTCTTGACTGAGCAGTTACAACTTTCCAGGCTCTGTGTTAGGCACCGAGTCTAAGAAGAACTCCACAAGAATCTTTCATATAAAATAGGCATACAAGATACACCTTAAGTCAGGGTGCCTTCCATAACCAAGTTTCCATGTTATTGGCTAGATAAAAAAAAAATTTTTTTCCACAGAGGGACATCTTGCTATGTCTGGGAAGGTTTGATGTAGGAGTAGCAGATGATATTTCCTTTTTTTTTTTTTTTCCCTGCTTAACAGGATAGCATAAGAATTTCCCTCTGTTACTAGAAATACTTTAAAAATTTTTAAATTGAAGCATAACACACATAGAAAAGCACTAGTAAGTGGACAGTTAGAATGACTTTCACGAACTGAACACTCCTTTGAAATCAGCGAGCACATTAAGAAGCAAGAGCCTGACCTATCCTTAAGCCTCCCTTCGGGTCCCCATCCAGTCCTCATCCTGACTTCTCTAATAGAATAGATTAGTTCTGCCTGTTTAGCTACAATACTTATAAACACAATTTCCCCTCAAAACCTAGAGCTTTGTCTTTTTCTTAAGATTTTATTATATGGACATTATAAGCAACAAAAAACTAGAGCGAAATCCCAAAGCAGCATTGCATGAAGATATATAAAAGGAAGTCAAGATCACAAGATTGTCAGTTAACCACTGTTCACATTTAAGTGTGTGTCCCCGTGTCCTTTCTGTTTTTCTATTGGGGGTATATATCCTTTTAAATTTTTTATTAAAGTATAATATAATGATATATATGCAATTAAGGACACTATCCTTAAGTGTACGTTGAATGGACTTTTACGTATGCATAGACATGTTAGCCACACCTATTAATCCCCTAATTTATCCAAATTGTTTCTAAATGTTTGTAGTTATAAAACAATGAGACAATGAACATCTTTGCGAAGCCAACTTAGCTTTCTCAATATGTTATTTTCTTCCAATGCATTTCAAAGAGGGAAATTATCAAGGCTAAATTATAATAATAGCTAAATTTGAAGTGCACTGTTTTGCTTAATTGTCTGACAACCCTTTGAAGTAGGGCCAGCCACTGTGCCTGATTTGTACTCCAGGGACAGCTTGGACCCCACTTAACTCTCGTCCTCTGACCACAGCTCTACCCCCCACCCCACTCTCTCCCTGTGTCTGTGTCCCTCATCTCTATCCCAGATCAAGGAGCTGCAGCTGGTGCTGGCTGAGGCCCATGACAGCCTCCGGGGCCTGCAGGAGCAGCTGTCCCAGGAGCGGCAGCTTCGGAAGGAGGAAGCCGACAACTTCAACCAGAAAATGGTCCAGGTGGGTGGTGCCCAGTGCCCGCCCCCCATACTGACTCCAGCATCTCTTCCCTGAACAGAAGGCAGAAACCTTAGGGCTCCACGGGTCTTCAGAAGGCAAGAGTATTGGGAAACTTGAGTCTCCTCACCCTAGCTGTACTTGATCGTGCATCAGCTCTACTGGGCTGGAATCCTGGGCTTGTCATTGATGGCCTGTGTGACCTCAGGCCAATCCTGTCTTCTCTCTAGGCCTCAGTTTCCCACCTATGACATACGGCTCCCATCAGAGCTGAAAGCCTGTATCAGAAAGCCCAGAGGTCTGGCTGCTGATCCAGGCTGGTAGTCCTGCTAATACAAAGCATGTATTAAGCCCTTACTGTATGTCAGGGCTGTGCAGTGCTCTTTTCACACATTATGTCCTTTAGTCCTCAGGAGTTCCCCTGTGAGGTGTCCCCATTTTATAGATGGGGACACTGATGCCCAGGGAGCTGAAGTGCTTGGCCCAGGTTGCATATCCAGGGTGAGACTCTAATCCTGATCTCCGCTCTCTCAATCATGACCTTGCATTCCTTCCTCAGGATTTGCAGCTTCTCTCTCCCGGCATGCCCTTCGTGCTCGACATAGGTCATGCCTTCCTGCCCTCCTTGCTCACCCACCCGGGTTCCTCATCAGATGTGAGAGTTCCCGTGAAACTTTGGCAGCCAGCATGTGCTCATTATGTGATGTCACGATTTTTACAGTGAGGCAGAGCCGGGTTCAGATCCCACTTCCCAGTGATCCGTAACTGATCGCTGTTGCTTTTGTGAGTTTCTCTTCCCTGGAGTTTATCCCAGTAGAATGAGCTGACGCTGGTAGAGCCTCTGGCAGGGATCACCAACAGGCACCTCCCAAACTTTCCTCTCTGTCTTTATCTGAGGCCCGGAATGGGAAAGGGGGAGTGCTGGGAAGACCGCTGAGGGTGCTCACGCTCCTGTCCCCCTCCCAGCTGAAGGAGGACCAGCAGAGGGCGCTCCTGAGGCGGGAGTTTGAGCTGCAGAGTCTGAGCCTCCAGCGGAGGCTGGAGCAGAAATTCTGGAGCCAGGAGAAGAACATGCTGGTGCAGGAGTCCCAGCAGTTCAAGCACAACTTCCTGCTGCTCTTCATGAAGCTCAGGTGGTTCCTCAAGCGTTGGCGGCAGGGCAAAATTTTGCCCAACGAGGGGGATGACTTCCTTGAGGTATGGTTCCCCTGGGGCTGGGACTAGGGCAGGGCTAGGGTGGGGAAGATGGGAGTAGACACCCAGGTGGCATTGACAGTCCTGAGGCTCATCCCCAAGCCGTCAGCTTTCAGGCTTCCATCCCTGCATTCATTCACTCGTTCAGCTTTTTGAGAACTAACTCTTTACCAGACACTGTGGCTAGAGATACTGTGATGGAGACAGACGTGGTCCCTCCCCAAAGAGAGCTGATCGGTCTTTAACACCTCACTAAAACTTCATTTCCCTTTGCAATGAACCTCAGAGTCCTCAGCAGGCAACAGTAACTGGGTAAATTCAATAATCTAGTTTTGTTACTATGCCATTATGGGTCCATATAGTACATATTATTTTTTACTACTTTAAGGGATACGTTGTATAGAGTAAAGTGCACACATCTTAAGTGTACAGCTGATGAAGTTTTGTCATGTACATCTGTACATGATGCGTAACGACTAAGCCACCCAGGCCACCTGATAAAATCTTTAAAAAAAAAAGAGAGAGATATAAACATAATCAGGGCACCTGGGTGGCTCAGTGGGTTAAGTGTCTGCCTTCAACTCAGGTCATGATCTCGGGGTCCTGGGATTGAGCCCCATGTCAGGCTCCCTGCTCTGTGAGAAGTGAGCTTGTCCCTCTCCCTCTGCCCCTCCCCGCCCCACTCATGCTTGCTCCCTTTGTCTTAAATAAATAAATAAAATCTTTGAAAAAAGATGTAAGCATAACCACATACATTGGTAAAAAAGATACATGCACGTGTATAAATATGATATAAACACATACATGTAACTATAAACGATGTACATTCATACTCACAAATATCTGTCCACACTTGCAGAATTTTACATGTGAAATGATAACTATATGTGTGAATGATTAAAAAAAAATGCTCAGGCATGGAGTATGGTATTCTAGGTACTGTTTTAAGTACTTTAGGTGAATGATTGCATTTCATCTTTACAGATATGCTAAGATATGTAGATAATTATTGTTCCCATTCTGCTGCAGATAAAGATCTTTGATTCCTTGCCTCAGTTCTGAAATCCAGAAGTTCTGAGAGAGCTGTGTTTGGTTGTATCTAAACTCAATTGGAAAAGATTGGCCTGATGTTCATTTGGCAGTAAAACCTTTATTTATCCCATTTCCTGTTAATATTCATGTGTTTGTAGGGAAACATGAGTGTGCTTGAGCCTAGAGTGTTACACCAGGCCCTGCTGGGGCAGTGATACCCTCTATAGTGTGGGAACCACATTGTCTTTCTAAATCCCCATGCATTTGGAATTCTCAGCACACCTGGCCCCGAGGATTTTGGAGAAAGAATCAAGCCCCTGTGTCTACAGACAACCATAGTCTGTATGTTTAGATACTCAGGACCAGGGACAGAATTGGGGTGTTTATTCAGGCAGGCCCTGCCCTTCTCCCCCACCATCCTCGGAGTACTTCCCAGTCTCAGTGTCTGCGCTGATATTAGAAACCCTTCTTCATTTGGTTTCTAGGACATCAAACTCTCTTGGGTTTCCTTCCACCTCACTGGTGCTCTTTCTTGATCTCCTTGGCTGGATCCTCCTTTTCTCCTTGCCCTCTCTTAACGTCAGAGTCCCCAAGGCTCAGCCCTTGGGCCACGTCTCTCCCTTACCGCCACCTGCCCCCTTGGGGAGCTTGTCCAGGTACATGGCTTAAATGGCCTTCCTTGCATGTTGTGACTCTATCCAGAATCTATCTAGAGTCTGACCCAGCTGCTCTGCCCTCCCTCCCGGCTGAGCCACCGTCACTTCTTGCCTGGATTTTCACTGTAGCCTCTTACGTGGTCTCCCCGCTCTGCACCCTTCTGCCAAGCACCTTGCATTCAGAAGGGTACGAGGAGCTACCCCAGGCGGCATGTACTGCATGTGGATGGCATACCCTGGAGTTTTGTGTTGGGGGTTCTGTTGCTGACCATTAAGCTCGGCAGCTGTGGCAATACTGAGAAACCACAAATAAGGTGGGCATCCCTCCTCAGCTCACAGTCCTCTGGCTCCCATTTTACCCAGAGCCGAAGCTGAAGTTCCTAGAAGTCCCAGGTGTGGGCGACCAGCCTTGTTCCCCATACCTGTCTCACTTTCTCCGTGGCTCTCCTGCTTCCCTCACGAAGACATGTTCCCACCTCAGGACCTTTGCATCTGCTGTGCCCTTTCCCTGGAATTCTCAACCTGCAGGTGTTCACATGGCTCATTCTCTCTTAGCTCTTTCAGGACTTTGCCCGAATACTAGTGTCTCTCTGAGGCCCTCCTTGACCACCCACATGCAGCACCCCCCACCCCCAGCTCCTTGGCTTGCTCTTGTGCCCCGTGGAGCTTCGCTGTGTGACATTCCAGACAGTAAATCCCATTTCATACATTGCACTTATATGTTAGCTTCCTTGCTACTGGAATGGAAGCTAAAGGGGATAATGGTTTTTGTCCATCTTGCTCACTGGTGTATCCCCAGCTCTGAACACAGGGTCTGGTGCACGGTAGGTTTTCAATAACTCTTTGTTGAGCAAATGATGAATGAGGTGCCCCAGTCAGAAGTTAGCTTCCTTCTGCTTCATTCCCACCCTGAACTAGTACCCTGTCTTCCTTGGCTGGCTCTGGACTTCTCTGCAGAATCCATCAGCAGCAAACCCCCTCCCAGGAAGGTTCCTTTCGTCCACTCAAACCTTTGGTTGCCATTTCTTTAATTATGGGGGTGCCCATGGCCCTTTTAGTCCACCCGAAGGGCCTACCTGTTGACCCAGCCTGGCAACATGGTTATTTCTGAGGATGCCTCATGGCTCTTGGGGCAGTAGAGTTGGTATGGGAGGACAGAGGGGCCTGCCTTTCCAGCTGTGCTCCTAGGCCTTGAAGGTGCCCAGGAGCCAAAGTGAAAATCTGGGGAAATCAGTGTCCAACTAGAGTGCCTTTGGTCCACCCTGGACCATAAACCCCATTCTTTCTTCCTGCCTGGCTGTGTTGTACCCTTTCCATCTGGGCCACTAGCCTGAATCCCCTCTCCTGATGGTCAGACTCTCAGGCACGACACCCTTTCAGCCCCTGTTGAATGTGGCTTTTTAAAAACAGGTAAATAGCATGAAGGAGCTGTACCTGCTCATGGAAGAAGAGGAATTAAACGCCCAGCATTCTGATAACAAGACCTGCGCAGGGGATAGCTGGACCCAAAACACGGTGCGTTCCCAGCCCAGTCCCAGTCCTGTCCTGCCCATGCTTCCTTTGTCTGTTTAACGATCGCTTCCTGCCTCCTTCCCTGACCTGTCTTGCATGGGGCACTGGAGCTGCGGAGGGCCATCACCTGGTTACTGGCCCCAGATACTTAGTGCTGTGGGGTTCAGAAGTCATCCAGGGCAGTGGACTGGGCAGTCACATGCAGGAGAGCTGTTAATTCTCTCCAGAGTGTAGGGGACAGTGTCACAGAGAAAGGGTAATAAGTGGTGGGTTTCGAAGGAGGAGCTTGCATACTAGAGAGTGGGGAAAAGGCCCTTTTGGACCTAGAGAGCTCTGAGTACTGAGGTGTGGCAGTGTATTCTGGGATTGGCTGTGGCTTGGGATGCCTAGAGTAGGGGTAGGGACATCCAGTTGGGGTCATGTGAAGAGAGGCCTTGTGGTCTGGAGTCAGGAACCCTCAAATCAAGCCATGGGGCAGAGAGAGTGATAGAGTCGGGCCGCCAGGGTCATACACAGTGAACTTGGGTAGGTGGGAGACAGGTCATGGGCCCAGGAGAGAGGATGGGGACTGAGTCAGGCAGTCAGGGAGCTGCATAGTTGGGATTCCCCATGTGGCCCACGGTGGGTCAGAGGCACATCTTGGGCAAGGATAAAGACCTGGGGCCTAGAGTCTGTAGAAGCTTGAAGAAGCCGGAGTCCATCACACATTTAGGCTGAATAATAATTGCTGTGACCTCAGAGTTTCTTTGTTCATGTGAGGCTGGGGCACATATCAACCTAGGAGGTGCCCAGGCCTGGGCTCGGCTGGGTGAGATGGCCTGGGGAGGCCCTGGGGTTTGCTTGAGACTGGGCAGAGTCCCAGGCTGAACTCTGAGTGAATGTTCCCAGCCCAGGCTCCACTTCCCACCCCTCTGAAGCTCCTGACCCAGGCCTTACCCCTTTCTGCAGCCCAATGAGTATATCAAGACACTGGCCGACATGAAGGTGACGCTGAAGGAGCTGTGCTGGCTGCTGCGGGATGAACGCCGTGGTCTGACTGAGCTCCAGCAGCAGTTTGCCAAGGCCAAGGCCACCTGGGAGACAGAGCGGGCAGAGTTGAAGAGCCATACTGCTCAGGTGAGTCCCCTACCTGTCAGAGACATGACCCTCTTTGCTCCTCCCTCTTCTAAGCCCCCATAGCTGTCAGACCTGGGAACACGATGCTCAAGCTGTGCTCCTAAGAAGCATAGGAACCCCTTCACTTCCTCTTGAGACCCAGAGAGGGCAAGAGACTTAACCTTGAAGCACACAGCAATGGTCCCAGAAACCCTGGGGACTGAGAGTCAGGGGTCCAAGGAAGGAATGTAAGGGACTGACAAATGGGCACGGGACATCATTGGCTCATCTGCTGTACCATGGGTTCCCAGGTGAGGCCAGGTGCTTTAATACCTGTCTGTATCTGGTGATGTCCTCACAGCCCAGTGTGACCACGGGAACCTTAACAAGGAGCCCTGGAGGTGTGTGGTCTCTGCTGTGTGCGCAGAGGCAAGTTGCTGCCCTCCTCTGGTCTAAAAAGTGAGAGGGTGGGTTTCCTCCCATTCAGAGAGGATGCCCTGACCATCACCAGCAACCCCCCTGCCTCAGCTCTTCAGGTCCCAGCTTCCCCCAAGCCTGTAACAAAACCAGCATGGAAGGGTTAAGTTTCTTTCCCAAGGTCACCCAGCCAGTAAGTAGCAGACCTGACTTTTGCTCCCCAAACCTCTGCCCCTGCTGGCTTCTCATTACCATGATCCCAGCCTTCTTCCCAGTGCTTACAACCTTCTGGCTTCCCCATGTCACCCTCTTCCTCTGAATGTTCCTGCTGCTCCCCAAACCCCGTCATTCCAGGTGCCCCCCCCCCCGCCCACTGGGAAGCTGACTGGCCCCTGTGGGGGTTCATGGACCACAGCCTGCGGGATCTGGGGTACACGGATGCTTGAGGCTGCATGTTTACCTCCTCCCACCAGGCCGTCACACTGGACTGATTCCTGCACACATTCATTGTGTGACTGTGGGTGCATGCCCCCCCCCCCCCAACTGTAAACCCAAACCACTTGTGAGAGTTGATGAAATACGAGAAGCAATAACTAGGAAAGCCTTCCATTTTGTAGCTCTGTGACCTGGGACAAATAACTTAACCTCTTCGAGCCCCTTTCTCCTCGGCAAGGTGTCGTAAAAGGTAGTTGTCTTGCTGAGATTTCACGAGGATGCTTGAGAAGCTCTTAGTGTGTGGAAAGAGCTCCTTGTGAGCCCTGATTGTGAGGAGGGCTTAGTTTTGCTTGGGGTAGTCCTAACCAGTGAGGGGCCTTCTGAGCAAGAGCGTGCCCCCCCCCCCGCCACCGCCCCCTGCTGGTGCCTGAGAGGGAAGGAAGGTGGCCGGATCTGGGGCAGAGGGGAAGGGTCTCCTGGTCCCAGCCACCCAGTTTGCTTTTCCTTCTGCTGCAGATGGAGCTGAAGGCTGGCAAGGGGGCTGGGGAGCGGCCGGGGCCGGACTGGAAGGCCGCCCTCCAGAGGGAGCGTGAGGAGCAGCAGCACCTGCTGGCCGAGTCCTACAGCGCCGTCATGGAGCTCACACGGCAGCTGCAGATCAGCGAGCGCAACTGGAGCCAGGAGAAGCTGCAGCTGGTGGAGCGGCTGCAGGGTGAGAAGCAGCAGGTGGAGCAGCAGGTCAAGGAGCTGCAGAACCGCCTGAGCCAGGTGAGGCCTGCTGCAGCCGCCATGGGGCTCCCTATGGGGGAGAGGTCTGGGGCTGGGCTCTCCTTCAGTTACAGCTGGATCCAGGCGCTCAGAGAATGCATGAGGTGCTAAGTCCATCTCTCTGTCAGTCTCTCAGGCTTGCTTTCCTCTCTGCTTTATTCATAAGCAAGCTGTCCTCAGATAGAGTTGCTGTTTTGTGCTTGAATCTTGCTGGCTTACCAAAGGCAACAGAAAGAGTTTCCCTTTTCCACAAGGCTGATTGGCCAGTTGTAAGTCATGTGTCTACCCCTAGAGCCTACCAAACCCTGAAAATTTGGGAAAATTAGAGTCCTCTGGCTAAAAGAGGGCACATGGGAAAAAAACCATCGTGGACTGTTACACCCTACCACAGTTCGCATCGTGTACCCAGCAGCCGCTTACCAAGCTGCTTTGTGCACTCTTTATTTTATTTTAATTAACATATAATGTATTATTTGCCCTAGGAGTACATGTTTGTGTATCATCAGTCTTACACATTTCACAGCACTCACCATAGCACATACCCTCCCCAATGTCCATAACCCAGCCACCCTCTCCCTCACCCTCTTCAAGAACCCTCAGTTTGTTTCGTGAGATTAAGAGTCTCTTATGCTTGGTCTCCCTCTCGATTCCATCTTGTTTCATTTTTTCCCTCCCTACCCCCCACGATCCCCCCGCCCTGCCTCTCAAATTCCTGTCAGAGAGATCATATGAGAATTGCCTTTCTCTGATTGACTTATTTCGCTTAGCATAATACCCTCTAGTTTCAGCCACGTCATTGCAAATGGCAAGATTTTGTGCTTTTTGATGGCTGCATAGTATTCCTGTGTGTGTGTGTGTGTGTAGACCACATCTTTTTTATCTGTTCATCTGTTGATGGACATTTAGGTTCTTTCCATAGTTTGGCTCTTGCACCACTCTTTATGTTGACTCTTTTCCTTGGTTTTACTTTTTCTTTTAATTACATAAATCAGGACTTTATCTTTATATAAGACCCAGATAGTGCAAAAGCATACTCCAGCCCATTCCTTCCCTTTCTTGCCACTTAAATTTATATTCACAGAGATCGTTTTGATGTTTTATCGATAACGTAATCATAAGATACATATCGTTTATACTTACTCGCCTCTTGCATAGAGAGCTGTTCAGGGCAGATTATAGAGGCCGGCCTCATTCCTAGTGATGGAGTCCCCACCCTGCTTGTTCAGCTGTGGCTTCTCTGACCTAGCCAGCCCAGGAACTGCAGTAGTGACAGCGGTAGTGACAGTGCAGTAGTGAAGTAGCCCAGTAGTGACAGCGGGTACTGGAGCAGATGGGAGGGCATCCATAAGGATGCCTGTAAGTGATTGCTTTCATGGTCATGTTTCCAAATGGCTCCAGATCCATCTTTTGGTGGCTCGGAGCTACTGCCTGCTGGGAAGATGGTTCCTCGTCCATAACTGGGTCATCCAGGCTACAAGCAGGCTACGAGCATAGCCTAGGGACTGGCCCTGCATAGAGCAAGGCCCCATTCGCCAGCCATGCCTGCCACTGACCCTCCTCTTTACCCTTGCCCAGAAGGCCGCTGAACCCTGGATCCTGAAGCACTCAGATTTGGAGAAGCAGGACAACAGCTGGAAAGAGGTAAGCAGGGTAGCAGGCCCTCCATGTTCTCTTGGCTCCTGGCCACACTGCCAGGTCCCTCACTTGGGGCGATGTGACAGGGAGGAAGCTAACTCTGCCCCCCACCCAGGTCACCTCCTTACATTCTGGGCTCCTCAGTTCTGGGATCTCTACCCCATCGTTCCAGCCGATGGCTGGGGACTTGCGGGGAGCCCTCTGTCAGCTCTGTCCCCCCATGCCTGGGGTAGAGACCAGCTGTCTCTGTCTCCTTGGCCAGGTGCTTGCTCTCTCTTGGTTTCAGCTGTGCCTTTCTAAAAAGCCAGGCCTCTGAATAGCTGTGTGGTCTTGAGGGAGTCACTCTCCCTCTCTGGGCTCCAGTGGCTTCCGTGGTAAAATGAGAATCACATTCTCTTTTAGAACACCCTCTCTGTGGAGACTGGTTAGGTCACTTTGGTGAAATTTGCTCCTAAGCTTCGGGGGCCTTATCCATTACAGTAACATTCTCAGTAACCAAACAGTGACCATAGCGGCTCTTTGCTCAGAACAGCCCGAGGGAGTTAGGAGATTTGGTTGCAAGCCACAAACACTAACTGTGGGGAACTGAGGCATGAGAGGATTTAATGGGGGCTCAAGAGGGCTGCTGGTGCAGGTTCGGAAAAACAGGTGCAAGTCCCAGGGGACCTGCTCTGGAACTAGGGGGAAGATAAGCCCTGAGCAGGAATCTTGAGGTCACTGCTTTCACCACCAACTGAACTGTGGCCACTGGCTGCTTTCTTGATGCCACCACATTCAGAAAAACTTCTTTCTTTTTTTTTTAAAAAGATTTTATTTATTTATTTGACAGAGAAGAGATCACAAGTAGGCAGAGAGGCAGGCAGAGAGAGAGAGAGGAGGAAGCAGGCTCCCCGCTGAGCAGAGATCCTGATGCGGGACTCGATCCCAGGACCCTGAGATCATGACCTGAGCCGAAGGCAGCGGCTTAACCCACTGAGCCACCCAGGCGCCCCACATTCAGAAAAACTTTTAAAAATACTCTTTCCAGGGTGCCTGGGTGGCTCAGTCATTAAGCATCTGCCTTCGGCTCCAGTCGTGATCCCAGGGTCCTGGGATCAGCCCCACCTTGGGCTCCCTGCTCTGCTTCTCCTTCTCCTACTCACCCTGTTAATAGTTCCTCTCTCACCATCTCTCTCTCTCTCTCTCTCTCTTTCTCTGTGTCAAATAAATAAATAAATAATAAAAAGCCTCTTTCCTTGGGGTTTTCTCTTGGAGCTCTGATTGGCCAAGCTTGGATCACATACCTGTGGAGGGAGTGTTAGACACTATTGCCAGAAACTGACCAGGAGGCTTTCCAGATTGGTGCTGACATCACTCCTGTTCTATAAGAGGAGACTCGGGCATGGCATCCCAGGTCGTCTTGCACTGACTTCTTGTCCCCTTCCCTTGGTGCACTGGTGGCCAGAACTCATGCTTCCTCTCTTCCTTGACAGACACAGAACGAGAAGATGCTGGACAAGGAGGCAGTTTCTGAAGCTGACCTTGGGGGCACTGCCTTAAAAAGGTGCTGGCATCCCCTCCCCCTGCCCTGCCCTGCAGCCCCTCCCCTGCCCCGTCCTTCAGACGCCTCTCCCTGCTCCACCCCTTTGCTTATCTTTTTTCCCTCCGCCCCTGTGCGCCCCCCCCCCCTTCCCCCTGGCCTCCCCCATGCCTACCGTGACTTCTCAGCAGAGCTGGGAACCCTGGGATGTGGTTTCTGTAGAACCAAAGCCACTCAGGAGCCAGGAAGCTAGGGAGAATGAGAATTCCAGCCCTTGATTTTTCTTGTTTGTTTGATAGTGGACGTGCATGAAAACCCGGGGCTGCATATATCCTAGCTTTGAAAGGAACTGTTCATCTCCTCTTATGGTTCCTTCTCCCCATAACTGGTGTTAGGGGAATCAGGCTGGGCTTCCATTCTGGGATTACTGTGCAGCTTTCTCTGAGCCTGGCCCTGTGCTATGGCCATGGAGACCCTGAGACTGTTGGGGACATGTCTGCACTCTTAGGAAACCCATGAATAGGACAAGGGCAACAGAATCCCATCAGAGCTGTCAGAGCAACTTCATGCCAGGCGGTCTGGGGTAGGAGGGTAGGTTCTGGAGTCAGAGGGCGGGGTATGAACTCCCATTCTGCCATTTTCTAGAGTAGTGTGACATTGGCTGATATTTGCCATCTGTCTCTAGTGGGGATAATAGGAGCTGTCTGCTAGAGTTCCTAGAGGGCCAAATGGTCTGGCCTCTGAGATGCACTTAGGTCTGCCTGGCACTTCCAGTCATCAGTCCATGTGCCATATCTGTGCTAGACATGGTGACATCTTATTTGGGTTCCTCAAAACCATACATAGGATTCGAGAACTTGTCTCAAAGATCTTGAAACAAGGATCTGAGCACAAATGGTTTATTTGGGAAGGGATTTGGGAAACACTGGAAGTGACACGGGGAAGGGAAGGCAGCCAGCAAAGGGGGGTGTTGTCCTCCTGTGGACAACCAAAGCTCCGTTTCGCCGAGGAACGCTGGGGGCCAGAGCAGAACGGGCAACGCAGAGTTCTCCCACCCACGGATCAAGGAGACCTGGTCCTGAGCCACGAGATCCGCCCAGTCTTGAGGGCTGTGTCTAGGGGCCAGACCCTGTGATGTTTGTAGCTTCTTCTGCGTGGAGGCCAAGTGTGCCCTTGCAGGCATAGAAAAGCCTTTGGCGGAGAGTAGCAGGTGTTCACAGTGTTAGGTGTTGGGTACATGGTGGCAGGTGCCGTGGTGGCGTAGGGCTGGGCACCAGCAGTCTTCCACGAGAGGTAAGCCAGACGGTCACGGCCCTAGCCATCGTGGAGTGCGGGTACCAGGGAGGAAGAGCAAAGCGTCTGCTTGTCTGTTTTCTCCCATTAACGCTGCTCTTTTCTCCTCTGCTCCTCCCAGGACCAAATCTGTTTCCTCCATGTCTGAATTTGAAAGTTTGCTTGACTGTTCCCCCTACCTTGCGGGGGACGCAACCCGGGGTAAGAAGCTACCCAACAACCCTGCCTTTGCCTTTGTGGGCCCCCAGCCTGTGGACCCAGAGAAGGAGGGCCAAGAGCAGCCAGGGCTCTCGCCACGGGACTGCAACCGCCTGGGCCCCCTGAGCTGCCAGGAGCCCGCGGGGAGGCAGATGCAGCGCAGCTACACGGCTCCCGACAAGACAGGCATCCGCGTGTACTACAGCCCCCCAGTGGCCCGGCGCCTGGGCGTCCCTGTGGTCCACGACAGGGAGGGCAAGATCATCATCGAGCCCGGCTTCCTTTTCACCACTGCCAAGCCCAAAGAGTCAGCTGAGGCTGACGGGCTGGCCGAGAGCTCCTACAGCCGCTGGCTCTGCAATTTCTCCCGGCAGCGCTTGGACGCAGGCTCGGGGGGCAGCCCTGCGGCGCCGGGCCCCAGCTTCCCAGCCGCCCTGCACGACTTTGAGATGTCTGGCAACATGAGCGACGACATGAAGGAGATCACCAACTGTGTGCGCCAGGCCATGCGCTCGGGCTCCCTGGAGAGGAAGGTCAAGAGCACGTCCAGCCAGACGGTGGGCCTGGCCAGCGTGGGCACGCAGACCATCCGCACAGTCAGCGTGGGCCTGCAGACCGACCCCCCCCGCAGCAGTCTCCATGGCAAGAGCTGGTCACCCCGCAGCTCCTCGCTGGTGTCTGTGCGCAGCAAGCAGATCTCCTCCTCCCTGGACAAGGTGCACTCGCGCATCGAGCGGCCGTGCTGCTCCCCCAAGTATGGCTCACCGAAGCTCCAGAGGCGCTCCGTGTCCAAGCTCGACAGCGCCAAGGACCGCAGCCTCTGGAACCTGCACCAGGGCAAGCAGAATGGCTCGGCCTGGGCCCGCTCCACCACTACACGGGATAGCCCCGTGTTGAGGAACATCAACGATGGGCTGTCCAGCCTCTTCAGTGTGGTGGAGCACTCGGGAAGCACAGAGTCTGTCTGGAAACTGGGCATGTCTGAAGCCCGGGCCAAGCCTGAACCTCCAAAGTACGGCATCGTGCAGGAGTTCTTCCGCAACGTGTGTGGCCGGGCCCCAAGCCCCACGTCTGCAGCCGGGGAGGAGAGCACCAAGAAGCCAGAGCCTCTCTCCCCAGCCAGCTACCATCAGGCGGAGGGCATGGCCAGGATCCTGAACAAGAAGACAGCCAAGTCGGGCGGCAGTGAGGAGGCCAGACTCTCAGTGCTCCCCCAGGTGGGGAAAGATGGTGTCCCCCGGGACGGAGATGGAGCCACAGCCCTTCCTAATGAGGTAGGTGGGTGGGGGTCTACTCTTTTTCTTGGGAGCAGGGAGGTTGACTTAGAAGGTCCAAAGTCTCTTGGTTTTCAAACTCAGGAATATGGTTGTATGTTTCATAAAGTCCTTTTGCTGGTCTGGAAAGAGGAGTTGGTGGTGGACGGTGGGGCGCCTGGCTGGCTCAGTCAGTAGAACATGTGACTCTTTTTTTTTTAAAGATTTTATTTATTTATTTGACAGAGAGAAATCACAAGTAGACAGAGAGGCAGGCAGAGAGAGGAAGGGAAGCAGGCTCCCTGCTGAGCAGAGAGCCCGATGTGGGACTCGATCCCAGGACCCTGAGATCATGTCCTGAGCCGAAGGCAGCGGCTTAACCCACTGAGCCACCCAGGCGCCCCAGAACATGTGACTCTTGATCTCACAGTTGTGAGTCCAAGCTCCATGCTGGGTGTAGAGCCCACTTATAAATGAATGAATAAATGGATGGATGGATGGATGGGTGGGTGGATGGAAGGAAGGAATGCAGGTTAGAAGGCCCCAGCCTGGAACAACAGACCTGATGGACACACGGTCTGAAAAGCAAGAGACGAGTGAGCAAGGCTTCACTAGCATCCACTCCAGGGAACACTTAACTGCTCTCCTGCATCAGTGTGCTGGGGCCAGCTGATCTGGTCCATGAGAGGTCATTGTGTGCATCTCTGTGTTCAGTAAAACACCTTGGCACCTTGAGACTGGCCATAGTTGGGAGGACTTACACCATGGAAATTGACAAATACTCCAGATCTGGGCTTTTCCCCTCACTCCTGGAAAATTAGTTATTAAACATTTTCTAGCATACCCCTGCCCAGCCCCCTAAGACTCCATGCTTAAGCGCTTTCATTTTCTCTGAGAATCTTTTGCTGCACATCCCACTCCTGATAACGATTTCAGATTTGGTTCAGGATTATTTGCATCGTAGTCAAAGAATGCGTATAAGTTAGTTTTCCAGAAAGGGAAATGGTGAGATAGCGTATGGATCCCAAGCACAAGGACCCAAAGTCCTCAGCACCTTCTCTGTCTCTCCTCTCCCTCGAGCTTTGTTTTCTCTGATGTCCGCTTTCTTCCTCTGTCCCTCTGCTGCATTTACATGTGTGGTCCAAGCTTTGCTTTTTATAACATCTTCTAGTTCAAGCCCCTGAGACTGATTCAGATCCCTCCATCCCAATTCCACATTCCTAGAAGAAAGAAGAAACTTGATTGGTTTAACTTGGGTCCAGTGTACCCCCGTGGTCTAATTAGCTGTGGTCAGGGGTGGTATCATGGGGCCTCCGGTGCACTCGGTGAAGGTCGCAGGTGGGGGTGCAGAGAGGTGGTATGGGCTAGGCCTGGCCCATTTGTATGTATTGTATGTTTAGGTGGTTTCTAGGTTTTCCCTACTATACATAATGCTGTGGTGGACATCTTGGTACAAAAACATTTGTCCACATTTTGGATTATTTCCTTATGTTTACGTTGCAGCAATGGGATTATAGAATAAAAGAATATTAAAAAAAATTTTTTTTTAAGATTTTATTTATTTACTTGTCAGAGAGGTAGAGAGAGTAGAGGCAGGCAGAGGCAGAGGGAGAAGCAGGCTCCCTGTAGAACAAGAAGCCCGACGTGGGACTCGATCCCCAGGACGCTGGAATCATGACCTGAGCCGAAGGCAGCTGCTTAACCGACTAAGCTACCCAGGCGCCCAAAAATATAAAAATTTTAAAGGCATTTGATAAATGTTGCCAAATTGTTTTTTTTTTTAAAGATTAAAACATTTTTTTTATTAGCTTCAGTGGTAGAATTTAGTCTTTTCGTCAGTTGTATACAACACCCAGTGTTCGTTACATCATGTGTCCTCTTTATTTTATTTTATTTTTTTTTAAAGATTTTATTTATTTATTTGACAGAAATCACAAGTAGATGGAGAGGCAGGCAGAGAGACAGAGAGGGAAGCAGGCTCCCCGCTGAGCAGAGAGCCCGATGAGGGACTCGATCCCAGGTCCCTGAGATCATGACCTGAGCCGAAGGCAGCGGCTCAACCCACTGAGCCACCCAGGCGCCCCATGTGTCCTCTTTAATGCCTATCACCCAGTTACCCCATCTCCCACCCTCCTCCCCTCCAGCACCCCTCAGTTTGTTCCTAGAGTTCAGTGTCCCTTATGGTTTGCCTACCTCTTGATCTTCATCTATACACACATATGTACACACACACACACACACCCTGTTGGTTCTGTTTCTTTAGAGAACCCTAATACAGTGGGTGTATTTAGTCTGTGAGAATTCAATAAGGCATATTTTTATCATATGTTCAGTATGTACATTAAACTGAAAAAAATTTTAAGTATGGAGAATAGAGAAATAAAACATTAACTACAGGGGCGCCTGGGTGGCTTAGTCGGTTAAGTATCTGCCTTTGGTTCAGGTTGGATCCTGGGGTCCTGGGATCAAACCCCATGTCAGACACCCAATAAGCAGGGAGCCTCTTCCTCCCTCTCCCTCTGCCCTTCCCCCTTGCCTGTGCCCTCTTTTGTGCATACTGTCTCTCTCTTTCAGTCAAATAAATAAATATCTTTAAAAAACACACACACACACACAAAACCACTAATCACATACTAGTAGAGGCTGTAGAAATTGGGCACACTCTTTTGAAAGACAGTTTGGTGGGGGTACCTGGCTGGCTCAGTCAGTGGAGCATAGAACTTTTGATCTCAGGGGTGAGCTCAAGCCCCATGGCTATACTTAAAAAAATTTTTTTAAACCAATAGGCTGTATGTATGTATGTGTGTCTGTGCGTCTTTGTGTCTGTGTACGGGTGTATATAGAGAAAGACAGATTTATTATAAGGAAGTGGTTCCCACAATTATGGAGATTGACATGTCCTAAGATTACAGAGTAAGGTAGAGCAAGCTGGAGACTCAGGAGAGCTGATGCTTTATTCTAGTCTGAGCTCAAAAACCTGAGAACCAGGAGAGCCAGTGATGTTATTCCAGTACAGCACATGTAGCTAATGTAGTTCCAGTCCTAAGGCCACCACGCAGGAAGAATTCTTTCTTATTCTGGGGGAGTCCGCCCTTTTGTTCTATCCAGACCTTTGATGATTAGATGAGGCCCACCCACATTAGAGAAGGCAATCTGCTCCAAAAGCAACCGCACAGAAGCTCTCAGGGTAATATGTGACTAGATATGTGGGCACCCTGTGGCCCAGTCAAGTTGACACATAAAATTAACCATCACATCCATGGGACCATATGTACATCAAGAGACAAAGGTACAAGCTGGCTGTATTTTGAATATTGATTTTATTTTATTTTTATTTTTATTTATTTATTTTAAGATTTTTTATGTATTTATTTGACACAGAAAGAGATCACAAGTAGGCAGAGAGGCAAGCAGAGAAAGAGGAGGAAGCAGGCTCCCTGCTGAGCAGAGAGCCCGATGTGGGGCTCGATCCCAGGACCCTGAGATTATGACCCCGAGCCGAAGGTAGAGGCTTCACCTACTGCGCCATCTAGGTGCCCCTTGAATATTGATTTTAAAGTTGAGCCAAGTATTTTTCAGTAGGTAAAATGTGCATGTTACCCATTGACCTGGTAGTTCTTCTAAGAGTGTAGCCTATGGAAATATTCACAGAGGTGGGAGAATATCCTTGTATAAATAAATAAATGTATGGCGTTATTGGTAAAAATTGCTAATATTGGGAAACCTGGGTGGCTCAGTCATTAAGCATCTGCCTTTGGCTCAGGTCATGATCCCAGGGTCCTGGGATTGAGTCCTGCATCAGGCTCCTTGCTTAGTAGGGAGCCTGCTTCTCCCTCTGCCTGCTGCACCTGGTAGTGCTCCCTCTTTCTATCTTTCTGACAAATAAAGAAATAAAAGTTAAAAAAAAAAAGAAAGAAAGAAAAATTGCTAACATTTATTAATACTTCATAGGCACTATGCCAAATGCTTTGCATATTATATTTGATTTGATCCTCACAACAATTTTGAGAAAGGTATCATGTCCTTCATCTTAGAAGGAAATCAAAGTTCAGAGAGGTTAAGCAACTTACACAAGGGAGTGACAGGGCTGGGATTTGAACCAAGCAATCTAGTTCTATAGCAGCACTTCTAACCATTACTGCTGGTTTGTTGATAATAGTAAAAAAAAAGAGAAACTACCTAAAATGCACATAAACTGCAAATTGGATAAATAGGTATTTCCATAAAATTCCACTAGTTTCTTTTAATTCCACTAAAAGGAAGGAAATCTAGGTATACATAGTGACAGAAAAGTGTTTATGTTTTGCAGTTACAGAATAGGCAGTAGGAGGATTTTGATAAGCGTATGCTTGTGCAACGTTGAGAATTTATCTTTGGACAACACCCACTTTCTTCTCTGTATATCCCAAAATTCATTACATTCTGGAATGTTATTTATGAATACTCTAATGGGAGAAAAACAATTTAAAGAAATTGGTCCAGAGAGGGGCCACAGTCCCTGGGAACTGGTCCCCAGGCACGGCTGGGTCCAAATTCCTGGCCAACCATGTAGCCCCTGGATGGTCAGTGCCTCTTAGCTCCTCCTGACTTCAGCCTCCCTGCTCCTAGGATGCCGTCTGTGACTGTAGCACCCAGTCTCTCACCTCCTGCTTCGCCCGGCCGTCCCGCTCTGCCCTCCGCCACTCTCCTTCCAAGTGCCGGCTGCACCCTTCGGAGTCCAGCTGGGGTGGGGAAGAGAGGGCAGCTCCCCCCAGCGAGTGACAGAGCAGCCGGGCTCCCCACCTCAACCAGCCCAGTCCCCGGATCGCCGAAGGGAACCGGCAGAGAGGAGGCGAGGCAAGGGGCCCATGCTCTCGGCATCGTCTTACCTTGGAGGTTCGGCCGCTACACCACTGCCAGGGAACAGCTTTCCCATCCAGGTAAAGCGGGGTCTCCTGCTGACTGCTGGGTGGTGACCTCTGACTTCCAGGGAAAGGCAGCAAGTGGGAGAAAGACCACAACTAGGCTTCAGAGGTGGCTCCAGAGCGATCCCTTGGGAGCCAGTCCGTTGGCAGAGCCTCGCCTGGTTCTGCCCACACCCACTTCTCAGAAGAGCCAAGGAAAGGATACACTTCTGGCTGTGCTCCTCAGGGAAAAGGGCTCACAGAGATGTTCCCTGCCAACCATGTCCTCCTTCATGGGCAGGAAACACCATGACAAGAACGGGCTCTGCCATAGGATTCGACGTGGGGTTCCTGGTGGAACTGAGCTGGGCATCCTCCCCATCCCTTCCTTCCCTCCACGGCTTCCTCCTCCAAGCCCTGCTGCTCTGGATTGCTGTGGCTCTAGGGGGTATGATAGGGCCAGTAGCCAGGGCCAGTATCAGCCTGGAATCCTGGGGCGCTGGATCTCCCTGCCCATAGCCCGGATGCAGCAAGGACTGGAAGATGAGGTGGAAACGTGTGGGGCTCAGGGTTGGGTCACTGGAACTGCCTCCCTCGTCAAGGTGACCGGGTTGGGGGGGGTGGGTGGCGGGCACCAACCTTCCCAGGACAGAAATAGGTAGAGTCAGTTTCAAGATCTGGTGCACAGATAAATTGCCTAAATGCCTACTGCCTCCATTGCTGGGGCCTCTTTCCCCAGCACCCTGGAGGGGGCGCCACATCTCCACTGTGTTTACATCCCGTGGCTGGTAGAAGGCAAAGCTGTTCCCAATGAGAGACTCCCAATTGGCCACCCCAGGCCAAGGAGCACCCCCAGAGGCCAGTGCCCCCAGGACAGGGGCCCGGAAACACATTTCTTGCCTCGGTTGTTTATTTGAATTTTTCTTACTATAAATATTTAAGGTGGCTTTAGTTTATTTTAATAATTTAATTTCCCCCGAAGTCCCTAAGGTAATTTATTGGAGGTCAAGACATGTATTCTTGCCACTAGGACAACGTGAGGCATCTAACACGATGGCCAGGCATGGGGTCCCCCGTACAGACAAGGCAGCTCGGCTGCTGAGCTCGAGTTTCCTGGTCAAGTATAGAGAGACCCCGATAGGGCTGGAGCCCTGCAGCTTGCTCCCCATTTCTGCTGACCATCTGGCCTCAGAGCACTGCTTTTCACTCATTGCCTGGTACTTGGCCAGCCCCCAGCAGTCAGTCTGCAAACCCTCGCTGACAGGGTGGGGGGCTGGGCCAACGTCCCCACTTCCCAAACATTCTCCATCTGCCCTCTCATTTTGCTCCCTCCCTCTGAAACCTTTTTTTTTTTTTTTAATGAGACAAACACATGTTACTAAGGCTCTTATCAAGAGCGTGGCGATCTCTCCAAGTTCCCCAAGTGAGAACTCCCAGGAAAACAGGACTGAACTTCGAGAATGTTGTTTATTGCAGCTTTGCACATGGACGTGAGAGTGTCTGCTAGCCTGCCTCAGCTCTCACCACCTGCCAGCCTTCTCACCAGCCTCTTTCCTTAGCCTTATGGCCTCTCCTGGCCCCTCTTCCAGCCCCAGCTCTCCTGCCCGCCTTTCTCCACATCCCATGTGAGCTGTCTGAGCCACAGCGGCTTATGGCAGTGTGGGGGGAAGGCCTCAGATGGCCTCTCCCTTGGTGCCAGTGAACCCGTATCGGTTGCACACTTGCCCGCACACACGCAGATGCATGGACCTCCTGCCACTGGCGGGGGGCCCAGAGTGGAAATACCAGAATGAAGCAGCTTGTCTGCAGAATGCAGGAAGACCAAAAGCCAGCAGCTTTGTAAGCTTGCCCCCAGGACTCAGGAGACATCTCTGTACTCCCACCTGCTCCCAGTTCTGCCCTTTCAGGGTCACCTGGACAAGTTACCCCAGATCCTTCCTCTCCATTCCCTACGGGCAGAATGTGAGGGCCGTGTCAGGCTGATCAGGCACTCTCTTGTGCCATAGTGACTTAAGTGGGCAGAACAGGCAGGTCCCTGGAGCCATGGGCCAGTCTCCCCTGGGATGCTGCTGCTCCCACTCAGAAGGTCAGGGGGTCCCTCCAACGTTATCTCCAGATGAGGGGACTCACACCAGGCCACATGCCACCAGAGGCCTTCTGCCACCTCCCCAAGCAATGGAGGACCAGGGAGGTTGCACTCCCGGCCTTGGGGAGAAATCCTCACAAGACCCGAACCCCAAGGCCTACGGACCGCTCAGCCTTACCATCGTCTTCGTCCAACGCTGTCCTCGCAATCTTCTTGTCTCAGCGCCTGGCCACCCGGCCCCCAACTGGTGTCAGAGGCTCCAGATCTTGGTTTTCAGTAAAGTCCTTAGTGTCAACTTCCTGCATGCCTCTGTGCCAGGCCACTCATCACTGTTCCTGCAGAAGCCTCTGGACGTGGGGCTTGATGGGGTTGAAAATGTTATGTGTAAATATTGGTTTGGTTTGATTTTTAGCATTTTAATTAGTAACTGGTTGTGTTTTCCTTTTTGGGGGGTGGGGGGGGTTGGTTTGTAAAAACTCTTGTACTCTTTTGGAATGTAATTTCTAAGTTTGTTTGTTTCTTCAAATGCCTTTTAAGTCTTGGTAACATTCCCAAAGCAGAAGACTGCCTGACCCACAGTGGGGATTCCCCTGGAGCCCTGGGGTCCCAGGAAGGAACACTGCCCTTCTTCCCTTTCTCCCCTTCCTGCTTCTCCACTGGACTCCCAGCACCTTCCTCCTCTTCCTTCTCCTCAACCTCCTCTATCCTTCTTCCTTTTCTGCCATCTGCACTCTCTCCCACCAAAGTCCCAAGGAACCCTGGGGGTTCTGATCCCCTACAGTTCACTGGGCTTGGACCTATCGTGTTGGCATCAGCTGGTTGGGGGAGGAGTGGGGGGCCAGTTGCCCGGGTTGACCCTAAACTGGACAACCTCACATTTCTTACGTCTGACCTCTTCCCAGAGCTGAACTAGACCCTCCTGGGGACAATGATGTCTGGATTTGAAATGAAAATCGGACCCCTTTGGCACATCATTGGCTCCTAGGTCTTGCATGCACAAGGCCTGTCCAATTCCTGTCCCTCTTTCCCACCCAGGTCGTTCCCCACCAAAGGCCGACCCATTTAAAAATCCCTCCTAGAGGTCTCGCTTTCTATGAACTCAAAATGCGCCCCACCTGTTGGTCTTCCCAGGGATACTCTTGTCCCAGCTGCTTTCCCAGCTGACAAAGTGAAGGGCCCAAAGACATCACCCTCTCACATGCTGACTGTCACATGGTTCCTATGCACCTTTCACAGTTTCATCACCCAGCCTGTTCTCTTGCCCGTCCAGCTTCCAGGCTCTTCCTCCCTCTCCCCTCCCATCCAGAATGTCCCCCACCTTCCAACCGTACCAGCCCCACAAGCTCCCACTACCTCTTCACTCATACTAATAATCTTCCCCCGCCCAGAGTACTCTGCTATCTGGAAATTGCTCTCATCTCAGAGATGGCTCTGGGAGGCAGCCTTGGCAGGACAGGGGTTAGTGCAGATCAGGAAATGGAGGTGCAGGGCTCATCCCAGAGACACCTAACTGGGAGGTCATCGAGCCTAGATTAGGACCTGGGTCCATCGGATCCCCCAGCCCAACTTTGTCCTGGTTGCTGTGTAAACCCACTGACCCACTGGGGACTTTTCTTTGCGGGTACAGGACACCCGGAATATGCCACTACCTAACCCAGGCTTGAAACCATGCAACCATCACCACTATCTGTTTCTAGAACTTTTTAATCACCCGAGCTGAAACTCTACCCACTGAACAGACAATAAGTTACCTGCTCCCTCCCCAAGTCCCTGGTAACCTCTATTCTACTTTCTGTCTTTATGAATGTGCCTCACCTAGGTAGCTCATGTAAGAGGAATCACACAGTTTCTGTCCTTTTGTGTCAAAGCCCCTCACCTTTTTAGATGAAAAATTGGTCCCAGAGAAGAGAGTGGCTCACCAAGGTCACACAGCAAACTACAGGCAGAGTCAGGACCAGAAGGCTGGTTTCCTGACTCCAGAAGATTCTGCATCCCCAGTGGTGAATGAGACCCCTCTCTGCCATTCTTTGCTTTTGGTTGAGCCCCTTCGTCTGTCTGGGCTCAGTCTGTTCAGTCCCCGCCTTTCAGCCTCCACTCTGTTACCATCTTCCTCCAAAGCTTCCCCTCTCCTGCCTCCTTTTTTTGGCTCGTTCCCACCAACACACTAAGTGGCCCTGACCCATGACCAGGTTTTCCTCTTCTGCACCCCAAGCTTGTTTCAACGTCTATCCCCCAGCCCTCCCAGAACAGCCTGTCCGGCTCTGCTCCCCTGCCATGGACTTTCCTCCCTCCTCAGGCTCCCACTCCTGTCCTGTCCCGGAAGTACTTGGGTCTGTGGTCGCCCGACTCCAATGTTTGCTGTCATATCTGGTGATGTTTCCTTGGTTCTGTTTCATTTATTTCATGTTTTCTCATACTAAAGGAGGCACCCTTCCAATACCTCAGAGAATATCTACCTTACCAGTGCTTCTCACTGGGCTTCGCCCAGTGACCTCCCAGCCCAGCAGGACATCCCCTAGGTCCACTGTTGAGCCACATTATCTTCTCTGTCCCCAACCTCGGGACTTCATCACTGTCCCCTGTTGGGTGTGTGTGTATGGGGGTGGGGCTTGAATCCCTCTTTCTGGGCTCCTGTACCCCTGCCTAGTCCTGCCTAACCTCGTTTGTGAAGAAGGTGCAGTCTGGCTTGTGTTTTTCTCTCTGTAGGTCATTCATCCATTAGTCTGTCCATTTGATACCCCACTATCCTCTCTGCTCTGCCCTGGGCCTCACTGCCTCCAGAATACCTTGTCCTGGCTTTACCCTTTATCCCTCCCAACAGTGTGTGAAGTTTGCAAAGTCCACAGACTCAAGAACCAAAGGGGACTTGATGCTGGGCCTGCATTCCCCTGCCCAGGGCTCCTCCCCACTGCCTGTTACTCTTGCCTCACACTCCTTGGACCCTCGCTTATCCCATCACCCCTCTTTCCCTTCCCTTCTTGCCCCTCACCAGCCTGCAGGATCTCAGGCCCTAAAGGAAGGAGCTCGGGTTTCCTCCAAGCATCCTTGAAGGGTCGAGGTAGTCAGGGCCTGGATGGTCACAACTCCATTCTGATACCACTCAAACTGCTCCTGGGAAGAAGACCCTCAGCCAGGAATCTGGAGACCCTGCCCAAGTCTGGGAAGATCTCTGTTTGACTGGTTCTCTGAGCCTCCCCATTCTATGATTTTATCTTGAGCACCAGGATGATCTCTAGGGTCCTAGAACAGCCCTTGTGTTTTGGGATGCTACATCACCATCCTCTCTCCACTGGACCCTGGTATCCTGGTTCCTCTTTCGACTCTGCCTCTGATCTCTGTGCCTTAGTTTACTTCTCCGCACAGGGGGCTCACCACAAGACTATTTCTAGCAGCTTCCCAGGTATTTTGGTGCCTCTAAGGTTGGGCCTTGCCAGCTGTGGCCCAGCTCCCTGTCACTGCCTCATGATACCAAGTCGCTGAGTGTGAGGTGCCTGGAGGTTCAAACAGCTCGAGCATTACCTGCGAACTTGACAGAAATGCAAAATACTGGCGCTACCCAAGACCTGCAGACTTAGAAATTCTGCTGTGGGGTCCAGCAAGCTGGGGTTTAGCAGGCCCTCCAGGTCATTCTCATATAGCAGGACTTGGCCAGCTGCTGACCTGCACTAGCAATCAGTGCGGCCTGGTGAGGGACTGAGGCTGGCCCAGACCAGAAACAGGTGGAAAATACCAACCTCATCTGGACATCTGAGAGATTGGAACTCTCCTTACCCACCCCTCCCCGCCTAACAAATCAACTGTGTCCTTTTCCCGGAAGCTGGAGGGCAGGAAGAAGGCTACAGTTTTCCTTTCCCTGCCTCTGGCTTCATTCCAGTTCTACTCACAAAAGGCCGTGTAGGGTTGTGCTAGCAAAGCAGTGGGTGGGAGTTGTGGGGTGAGGAGACAAAGACCCTGACCATGTATCCCTTGGAAACCTTACCACAGGCTCATGACCTCTCTTCAAATAGGAAGAAACCTAACTCCTCAAGGAAAGAATCCTAAATCCCTAGCTCCTCCTCCTCTTCCTCCTTCCACCTCCAGGGAGACCAAGTAGACCGTGCCAAAACCAGCTCCAACCCCCAGCAGCTGGGGAAGAGAGCCAGAAACTGTCCTCTCCTCTCGGTCCCCCTCCCCAGCCCCTGGCAATACTGTGAAGCCCCCTTTCTGCCCAGCCTGGTTTCTTGGTGAGGGTCCTGCAATCCTGGGCCCTAGGGAAACTCCCCCCCCCACCCCCACCCCAGGGAAAGGCCCTTGGGAGGGAAGGGACCAAGGGCATCCTTGGGCCAAATTGTCTGCCTCTCCTGTCCACTGTTCTCTCTTCCCCACTTCTGTCTTCAAAAGGCTCCTTCCCAAGACGGATTAGGTGCTGGGACAACTGGCCCAATCCTCCAGCTCTCCCTGCTCCTGTGTCTTATTTCAGACATGAGAATAAATGTACAGTGTAAACTTACAAAAGGTTTTTAATGGTTGTAGATTGGAAATAAAGTATGTAATATGAACAGTTTCCTTGGATTTGGCCTCATCTCTGATTTTTCTTGGAGGATGGATGGGGCCCCCATCAGATTTGGAAACTGATTCTTCTCCCACCCCCCACAGCCCAGTTGCCTGGGAAGGAGGAAGGCCTGGGAATGCCACAGTCAGCTGGCTAGTTTGGGGTCACTTGGGAGGAGCCACCAGGGGTTCTGGATACTGAGTCTTTACACCTCAGAGTCTCCTATGAAGTGTGATATGACCGCTGAGAAACCTGCAGAGTGTTCAAAAATGTTACTCTCTGCAAAAACAAAAGAAAACAAAACATTTTACAGATTTATCATGAAAAAAAAAAAGAGAGAGAGGACACTTTAGACATGGGTCAGTTGCCTATTACAGTATAATTAATTGGCCCCAAACATTAATTAGATCACGGGTACTGTGAATCAGAAATTTGGGACCTAGGTAGTTCTGACTTGGTGTCTCAGAGGTTGCAGTCAAACATCCGTCAGGCAGCAGTTATGTAAGGCTTGACTTGGGCTAGAAGATCGGTTTGCAAGGTGGCTCGCTCACATGCCTGGCAAGTCAGTGTTTGCAGGAAGAGGCCTCAGTTCCTCTCCGCATAGACCATAGTGCTGCTTGAGTATCCTCACAACATGGCAGCTGGCTTCCACTAGAGCAAGTCATCTATGAGAAAGCAGGGTAGAAGTCAAAATGTCTTTTATGACTAAACTTTGAAAATCACAGTCATTTCTGTGGTATCTTACTGGTTATACAGATCAGCTCTACTCAGTTTGGGAGAGGAACACACAGGGCATAAATATCAGGAAGCAGAGACTATTGGGGAACATTTTGGAAGCTGGCTATCATTTGAAAAATCTACATGTTCCTCCCTCTCTTTCTCTGGGGGTGGGATGTGTGTGGGGAAGGCTGACAACTAAGTTTGTGCTAGGCATTGAGAATGCAGTAGAGGGGCGCCTGGGTGGCTCAGTGGGTTAAAGCCTCTGCTTTTGGCTCAGGTCATGATCCCAGGGTCCTGGGATCGAGCCCCACATCGGGTTCTCTGCTCAGCAGGGAGCCTGCTTCCTCCTCTCTCTCTGCCTCTCTGATATCTGTCTGTCAAGTAAATAAAAACTTAAAAAAAAAAAAAAAAAAAAGAATGCAGTAGATAGGCCTGGAAGACAGGAAAGCAAATGTCAACTGGCAGAGGAACACAGGGTGTTCAGGGAGCCAGGAGGAACCAAAAGACTCCAAAGAAGGACATCTGAACTGATACCTGAAGTTGAGATGTTAAATAAATGAAGGGGATAGTGATATATTACAGGCAGGAGACAGACAGGAGGTGGCTCCAGGGTGAGAGAGTGCACATATGGAAGCCTAGTAGAAAGAGAGCAGAACAGAATGGGGAACCCAAAGATGGTCACCAGAGTTAGGAGTGATAAAAAAAAGTCTGGGTCAGATCACGCAGTGAGTTATGAGCGAAGAAACGTCCACATCCTGTAGACCGTAGGAACCCCTGGGAGAAATGAACGCAGAGGAAGGACAGAGAATCTATTGGGTCTGGAATCCATGAACCAGTATTTTCACTGTGCCTCAGGATAACCAGCCCTGGCTGGGAACATTGTGTTCTGTTCTTGGGACATTGACAAATGATAAGCTGAAGAGGAGGAACTGGGTACCAATAGTTCCAGAAAGTGATATTCTGGGAACCAAGAGGAAAATCTCTGCTTTCAGATGGCTATTAGAGCCAGCAGGCTGCAACCACAGGGTGGAAAATTTCAGGAAGGCAGATTTCTACCTCCCATCAGAAAACCTTTCCAAGGACCGCAGCTACTACAGAAGGATGACCCCAGTAACATTCCAGCTGCTGCTCCCCAACTCGTCTTTCAGACTTTATGGACTGCTAATAATTCAATATTCGGTTTCAGATCCGAAAGAAAGGACTGCATTTGCAGGGTGACATTTCCATGGCATCATGCTAGGTGCTGCTCTCTGGGGCATCCCTTGCCAGCAAGGGATAGTGGAGTAGACACAGCTGGGCTTCTGGGAACACAGAGTTTTCAGTCTGGAGCCTCAGAGAAAAATCTAAGAGAGATGAATTCTCAGCTGAGGCTTAAAATTGGGAGAATTTGCAGAAAAAAGCTGGACTGGGCTTCCCAGGCAGAGGAGACGGCTTGAGCAGAGGAGCAGAGGGAGGAAGCAACAAGGATTGGCAGAGGAGCTGCAAGCAGTTTGGGGAGGGGGTGGCCTGCAATAAGGCTGCACAGGAGAGTTCTTGAGCTTTGCCAGTATTAAACGGGTCACAGGAAATAAAGTGCTAGAGCAGGAGTGGGATAGAGTAAAACAAACTGAGTACAGAGCTCCACTGTGCTCTGGGAGAGACACGGCCCACGTTTTTGCAGTTAACAATATAAAGCGAGGGTGGAGACCATGGTCTAACCACGGAGGAGACCATTAGATGCCCCGTGACCCACTGTATTCATTTGGCAAGTACCTCTCTGGGCCCACACCTCCCCCTGCCCCACCTTCAATGGGCTCTAAGCGCGTGCAGCGTAAAGGACAAGACGAGGTAAGAGTCCGTAGGCGGGGACTCCGGAGGCGTGGCGTAGCTGGGGAAATAGTTTTCTTGGCCGAGTCTTAACCAGTAAGAACTCGGACAAGGGGGCAGGGGCGGGAGGGAGGCAAGAGCTTTGAACACCGGTTACGCATGCGCATCGAAGGCGGTCGGCATCCTGCGCATGCGTGAACGGACCCGGCAGGCTGCCAACTGCGCAGGCGCTCATGGTTGGCGGGACTTTCAGAAGCCGCGGCGGCCTTGGGGTCGCAGATAGCTGTCAGCGCTCCAAGCCCGAGAGGAGCGGCTGCGGTGGTACAGGATGTCGAAGCTCGACCCTTGACCGCGAAGAGTGATTTGCATGCTCGTATCTCCGGGACGGAGTTTGCGGGCTGGCCCGGCGTCATCCGGAAGTCGCAGACCTCTCCGTGGACGCTGTTTGGCTTATCCCAGTAGCGGCTTCTTGGCATCAGACCTCTCCGCCCAGCCCAGACCGGTCGCCGCCCCCAGACAGAGGGGACCGAGGGATTCAGGGCGTTGCGGCCTCCTCTAGGTGAGAGGAATCCCAAAGGCGGGCTGCGCTTCTCTCTTGGGGCCTGTGCAGAACGGTGTTTGAAGGCTGGGGGTGGGTCACAGGCCTGGGTTCGAATTCCACCTGCGCCCCCGCACCCCGGGATTGGTCCTAGTGGCCCTTTGAACCTCAGTTCCCCGATCTGTACGGAGAAATAATGATAGTATTTCCAGAGCTGTGGAAAGGATTCTGTGGGATAATGAGATAATGATGCAAATAAAACGCCTGCGTACATATATACACAGATCGTGGCATATAGTAAGCGCTTACCAAGCAGCTTAACAAATGACCTTTCTTGTTATTATCCAAGCTTGAATCTGTAATACAGCCCTGATTGTGGGGATCTAGATCCTTGACCTCCCCACCCTTGTTCTGTAACTTTTCCCGTTCTGTCCCTCCCTATATATTCATTTCTCTTTAATTAGAGTCCCTCCCCCTCAAACAGATTTCTGCTGGGAGGGAGGGGTAAGCCTTGAATATGCAGAGATGCCTCTGTCATGTCCTTCCTTGCTTTCTTCCAGTCAGTTGTCTGTGACAGCCACTAGGAATAGAAATACAGTCTGGCTGGGGAGACACACCTAAACACACTTTACAATGCTAGGAAAACTAAGAGGTGGAACAACCAACTTTGTCTAGAGAAGTGGCTGGAAAGCTTCGCATTTAGGCTAGGTTGCGAAGGCTGAATAAGTCTTACAGGCAGGGTGTGTGTAGAGATTCAAGAGTGGTGCAGGGAATGGGGGTGACGAGAGAACCGGGATGGGTAGGTTAGGACTAGTTAATGAAAGGTGTCGAATATACTGGAAGAATCTCTGCTGCTGTCTAAAGAAAGGATTGGAGAGGAGAAGGAAGTACTGGATGTTGGAAAACTAGTGGAAAGGCTGTAAGATTATTCTGGGGAGGGGGAGGCAGATGGTAGAAGTTCTGAGATCTGGATTAAACTGAGAACTGGAAGTGGAGAGACTGTTGGAGGTAGGATGGACAGTACTTTGGATGTAGAGATTCTACATAAGAAGGATGATGTGATTTTTCTAGTTTGGAAGACCGTGTAGATCATAATGCCATCTAGGATATGAAGGACTAGTTAAATAATTGGGAAATAAAGGAGGGTGTGTGTTAAGCATACATGAGTATTTCTGACGATGACTTCTGTAGAGATTCAGGTGATGATGGTCTGATAGTCTCTGGAGGAGGTAGATGCGGTGGGACTAGGCTGGGCCTTGTCAGATAGGTAGTATTTCATGGGGCAGAGATGAGCAGGTTGAAAAGGCTGGACAACACAAAGTCTCTTTTGGGGTAGTAAAGCCCCAGCGAGACTGAGGCTGAAATGTGAGGAACAGATCACCTTGTTTTCCTATTTTCAGGGTTCTTCATCCAGGATGACTACAGTAATTAGATCGGAGACCACAGAAGGTAAGTACTGTAGTAAAATGGAGGCCCTCTGGCCTTGGGTTCAGCTTTCTGAGCTATTCACAAATGCTTTCTTGGCTCCTGGTGGATTTGGAATTCCGTATTCACATGTTTACAGAGATGCTTTCTCACTGCTTCCATGATCTGGGGCATACATTTTCTTTTTCCACCTTTTTGCTCAGATGCATTGTTGTGGTGGGTTTGATTTTGTATTCTGACTTTCTCATAACAAGTTCTAGAAGAGGAACCAGTGACATCTAAGACTCATGGTCATCCACTGGAATCGGATCCCATCCCTACGGAAGTGTGTAGCAAATCACCTGCCTCCCTGGAGATGACTCAAGGCGTTTCAGAGGAAAGAATTCACCTTGGCTGTAACCCTAAAATGAGGGGAAGTTGTGATCTTGGCCAGGAGGAAGGACTTCAGTCCAGGTCCCTTCATTTGTCCCCCCAAGAACAATCTCCCGATCGTCAAGACAAAAGTCAATCTTGGCGGCGAGCAAGTATGAAGGAAATGAGCCGGCGGAAGTCACTGCCTGCCTTTCATCAGGGCATCACAGGTGGGATGCTGTGTATGTAAGACAGGAGTTCCAGCTCAGATAAGAGGCAGTGAGGTATGGCAGAAAGAATGGAGGATTGACTTGGCTCTGCTACTTGTTTTGTGACTGAGCAAATCACGTCACCCCTGTCAACCTCAGTTTCCTTATCTGTAAGAGAGATCCTGAGTACTAATGTCAAACACCTATTAAGTGTTCCATATGATTGCTATCCATGTTAGCAGCTGCCTGTTGTAACCTCCACCATGATCAGAAATTCTAGTTTATAACTGTTCAACACTCACCTCTGCTAGGAGGAGAGGCATTAAAGATTTCTTCTTATGGGTTTCTGTTATTTGCTAAAGTGAAACAGAGGTGGGTGGGTTGCTACCTGATTATAGGCTTTATGACTGAAAATATTTCAGAGGGAGGATGCATGTAAAAATATCTTGGTGAAAGCTAAGTTTTTAAACATGCCATATTTGAATGTGATTTGTGTGAATTTACAATAATAATTACATCTCAGTAAGCATTGAAGTACAAGATTGAATGTGGAAAGTCCAGCACATTTCAGGAAGAGCTTACTAGTTGTATAACCTTGAGCAGATTACTTAAGCTCCTTTGCCTTACAGTCCTTATCAGGAAATGGGATGAAATGATACTTATTTTACAGATTTGTGTGAGAATTAAATGAATTGATAGATAACACAGTTCTTGGCTTATAGTAAGTAAATAACAGCAATGTTAAGGTATTGTGGTTATTTTAAAGATATTAGCTCATTTCCAGATGGCCTGATGTCTAGAAGGAAATCTGGCTAAAAATAGCCATTTAGCATATTGCTGCCACAATTGTGCTCATGCACTTCACTCTGTAGGTGTGCCAAGAAAATAGCAGCAGTTTCCTAAGATTAGCCCTATCTTTATCTCTATTCTAGGGCTTGTGGACCTAAAATTCTGAATAGAAGAAAATCACTGATGTAATAAAATTGGTTATCTCCTCGTTATGCTTGGCCATTTGCCAGATTTCTTTGGTTATAGGCAGAAGGTATCCTGTTTTTCTGTACTAACAGCAATGAGAAATAATTAGGAGGCAAAAGAACTAGAAACACAGCCAGCTGAAGCTGGAGGACAAAAATACAGTATCTCAAATTTTCTTTGCTATATAATAATTGATGTTTTTAGAGGGACATAATTGAAAAAGGGAAAAAAAAACAGTATCTACATTTATAGTCATTTGAGGATTCAGTGGCATAATTATGTAAAATTCCCCACAAATTCAGGGGGACTTACCATGTGACCTTGGACAAATTACCTATCATCCAGCCTTTGTGCCTCAGTGTCCTACTTTGTAAAATGGAATTAATAAGCTACTTGCCTTTGGTTTTAATGAGGTGTGCATAACATTTAATGAAATGCTTTTTTATTTATAGCAGGTATTCAACAAATTGCTATTAATGTTATTATAAGGTCATTACAGAGAAGCAACATGGCTCTTAGTGGGAAAATACACTTTTTTTGGTGGCAGACTTGGGATTGAATTCTTTTTTTTTTTTTTTTTAAAGATTTTTTATTTATTTGTCAGAGAGAGAGACAGCAAGCACAGGCAGACAGAGTGGCAGGCAGAGTCAGAGGGAGAAGCAGGCTCCCCGCAGAGCAAGGATCCCGACGTGGGACTCGATCCCAGGACGCCGGGATCACAACCTGAGCCGAAGGCAGCTGCTTAACCAACTGAGCCACCCAGGCGTCCCTTGGGATTGAATTCTGGCTCCACCTATATCTGGCCTCCAGCTTCAGTTTTCCCATCTGTAAAATGGAGCTTGTAATTTACAAGACAGTGTATTTAAAGCACACTGGAGTAGCACCTGGCTGACTTACTCCATAGAGCATGTGACTTTTTAGTAAGATTTTATTTATTTATTTCAAAGAGAGAGAGACAGAAACAGAGCATGAGCTGGGGTGGGGAGGAAGAGGGAGAAGCAGACCCTCCGCTGGACAGGGTGCCCTACGTGGGGCTCCATCCCAGGACCCTGAGATCCTGACCTGAGCCGAAAGCAGATGTTTAACTGACTGAGCCACCCAGGGCGCCCCAAGCATGCAACTCTTGATCTCAGGGTCCTAAGCTCAAGCCCCACCTTGGGCATGGAACCTACTCAAAAAACAAACAAACAAACAAACAAAAAACCCTGCAGTGCCTGTCATAAAGATACTCAAATGTTCCCACCTCCTTTCCTTAAATGCTGAAAATAAAACATCAAAAACAAGTTAAGTGATTTTTTTTAAAGTTACATTATTTTTATTATTTTTTTAAGGACTTAATTATTTATTTGAAAGAGAGAGCTCACGTGTAAGCCTCAGCAGGGGCAGAGGCAGAGAAACTCAAGCGAACTTTCAGCTGAGTGGGAAGAGGGTTGCAGGGCTTGATCTCACTACTCTGAGATCCTGACCTAAGCCAAAATCAAGAGCTGAACACTCAAAACGACTGAGCCATCCAAGCACCCCCAAACAGACAAGATTTTAATGTAATCCATAAAAGGTTCATAATAACTTTTTAAAGTTAGTACATTAAACTGATAAATTTCATTTTTTGGTGATTCAAAAAAAATTAGATAAACTTTTTATGAGTTCTCCTTTTAAGTAGAAAATGCTGCCTAGGAATTCTTGCCTGAAGTTAGACCCCATCAAGAGGGAGGGCAATTTTTAGTTTTTTTTACTTTATTGTATTAGTATCTAGCTCCTTACATGTGGTGATATTTTATGTTAGAGCTCAGCAGATCCATCAGTGGCAACTTAACAGAAAGCAAACGGCTGGTCGCTCTCCTGCTTTCCAGTTTCCAGGTAAGATTCTTGGGATTGAGAAATGCTTTCTTTTTCTATTCCTTTCTCTTTTTCTTTTTCCTTTTTTAAACTGTTGCTGTGACAGCTCCAAAGAGAGATCAGTATTGTGTGATATATCAATTAAGATTAAAAGAAGTTTCTTTCTAGGTGGGATTAATTTAAAAGCCACATTTAATCCCAGCAGCAGCTGATTTTTCTCTCTGGACTAGGCCTTCTACCAGTCCCACTGGTGCTTTTGCTGCTGCTAACTGAGCACCTGAGAGTCAGAGATGTCCTCAGTCTAGTATGTTTTGCCCATTGGCAGCAAATGATGGGAATTTAAAGTGGGTGAAAGTCAGTATCTAAGTTAAAGCAGACATTTGAGGTCTGACTATCTACTGATTGGGAATTATATGGCTAACTGGCAATTACAGCAGTTTAGAGAAGTCATTTGTGTTACTTAAATGACCATGTTTCTCTGAAACAAAAATCAGAATGTATAGCCTGAGCAAGGAGGTTTTTCCTGATCTACTTATTTGTTTATATGAAAACTCTTAGGTATAAAAATTAAATCATGTTTACTTTGACATTGATGAAACATCATGAAATTATGTGAACTCAAGACTGGCCTGGAAAATCATGGTGGTTGTACTGAAAATGCTTTCCTTTATTTAGTTCTCTGTTGGGAAACTTGAACCTTTCCTAAAGGACACTGAGGGCTTCAGTCTTGAAAGTTTTAGAGCCAAAGGTAAGTTGCTAAGAATAGGTGAGCAAGCTTTGGCCTTTGACTTTACCTTCAGTTGAAGCCCCACTTTGAGGACTGCCATTTATAGGAGCTGCTGGCTTACAAAACCAGCCCCCCCCCCATATCTTAGAATTGTGTTTAAAGAAGTAAGAATATATACTTATGACATTCAGAAAGTAGAAAAGTGAAAAGTAAGCCTGCCTCCCACCCCAAGCCAGTCCAACTCCTCTCTGCCGATTCCACCACAGCCACCAGCTTCCTGTGGATTACTATAGAAGTCTTACTGCATTTCCAACATTTTTACATGCATACCAAATGAACATATACTCTCTGTACTGTTCTTTACCATATCTTTTTTAAAAGATTTATTAATTAATTTTATTTTTTTTATTCTTTTTTTTTAAGATTTTATTTATTTATTAGACAGAAATCACAAGTAGTGAGAGAGGCAGGCAGAGAGAAAGGGGAAGCAGGCTCACTGCTGAGCAGAGAGCCTGATGTGGGGCTCGATCCCAGGACCCTGAGATCATGACCTGAGCCGAGGCAAAGGCTTAACCCACTGAGCCACCCAGGCGCCTTATTTATTAATTTTAGAGAGGGTAGGGGGGGGGGGTTGGGGGAGGGGCAAAGGATGAGGGAGAGAGAAACTCAAGCAGACTCCGTGCTGAGTGGGGAACCTGATGCGGGTCTCCATCTCATCACTGTGAGATCATGACCTGAGCTGAAGCCAAGAGTCAGACGTTCAGCTGACTGTGCCACGCAGGCGCCCCTTGTTTTATTTATTTATTTTATTTATTTGATTGTTTGAGAGAGTGAGCAAGAGAGGAGCATGAGCGGTAGTTAGAGGCAGAGGGAAGTGGAGAAGCAAAATCTCCTGCTGAGCAGGGAGCCTGATGTGGGGCTCAATCCCAGGACCCCGGGATCATGACCTGAGGCCAGGGGCAGATGCTTAACTAACTGAGCCACCCAGGCACTTCTTGTCTTTTTTTTTTTTTTAAGCCAATTTGTCTTGCACATGTTCCATATTGCACATATAGAACTGTCTTGAGACATTTTAGTAGCCATATGATATTTCATTTTATAAATGTTCCATATGTGATTTAACCAGTTCTTTCCTGATGGGCTTTTAGGGTTGTTTCCAGTATTTTGCTATTATAATAAATAGGGTAGTGAATGCCTTTTTACACAAGCCTTTTGTCATATACACAAGTAAAAATAAGATAAATTTCTAGAATTTGAATTACATAGATCAAGTGAAATGTGAGAAATTACCAGATTGCTTTCCAGAAAGTTGTATCAGTGGTGCCTGGGTGGCTCAGTGGGTTAAGCCTCTGCCTTCGGCTCAGGTCATGATCTCAGGGTCCTGGGATTGAGCCCTGCATCGGGCTCTCTGCTCAGCAGGCCTGCTTTGCCCTCTCTCTCTGCCTGCCTCTCTACCTACTTGTGATCTCTCTCTGTTAAATAAATAAATAAAATCTTTAAAAAAAGGTCGTATCAGTTTATTCTCTTACCAGCAATATATGCAAGTACCTTTTTCATGCTCACAACAGTTTTAGCAAACAATTCAAATTTTTTACTGTTTGATTGGTGATAAAAAGTGTTTTCCAGTTTTAATCTGTTCCATTTTCTTTTCTTTTCTTTTTTTTTTTTTTTAAGATTTTATTTATTTATTTGACAGAGATTACAAGTAGGCAGAGAGGCAGTCAGGGAGAGAGGAAGAAGCAGGTTCCCCGCTGAGCAGAGAGCCCGATGTGGGGCTCGATCTCAGGACCCCGAGACCACGACCTGAGCGGAAGGGAGAGGCTTTAACCCACTTGGCCACCCAGGCGCCCATCCATTTTCTTTCAAAGGGGATAAGCACTTTTTCATATTTTTAGAACCACTTGTACTTCATTTTCTGTGTATGTTTGTATCCTTTGTTCATTTTTTTAAAAAGATTTTATTTGTTTATTTAACAGAGAGATACACAGGGAGAGAAAGAACACAAGCAGGGGGAGAGGGAGAAACAGGTTTCCAACAGAGCAAGAAGCCTGATGCGGAGCTTGATCCCAGGACCCTGGGGTCATGACCCGAACCAAAGGCAGACGCTTAACGACTGAGCCACCCAGGCACCCCTGTTCTTTTTTTTTTTTTTTTAATCCAAAATGTGTTGATTGGGATGGTTTTCCCCTCATCTTGATTCAGGATGCTTTTAGCCCTGCTTCTGTCTGAAGGACATCCTTCTTTTAAGCCTTGCTTTTCCTCCCATAGGCTGGCAAAGGACAGTGGCGCAGCCAACACACAAAACTACTGTTTTTGCATGGCTAAAAACGGTGTGATTTTGTAGCATCCTGGGCACTTCACACCCATGAAGTAGGAGTTAGGGCTCTGTGCCAGGCACTTCTTGTGCTTCCTTTTCTCTTCCGGGATGGGTGGAGGAGGTTCTTGGAGAGGGGATGTTCTTGTGGGGAGGTCGGCACTGCTGGAAAGACTCCTTTTCTCATTTTTGAAAATTGGGATGTTGGCTTTTTTTTACATCAGTTTGTAGGAACTCTTTATACATTAGGGAAATTAGCTGTTCCTCTGTGATATAAATTACAAATATTCTTAGGAGTCCATTTCTAACTTTCTAGGAGGTAGCTTTTACAGTGTAACTATGTAATCATCCAGGGTCAGAAATATTCAGTGTTACCCACTTAAAAGACTTGGAAAATAGGGATGTCTGGGTGGCTCAGTGGGTTAAGCGTCTGCCTTTGGCTCAGGTCATGATCTTCAGGTCCTGGGATCGAGCCCCACATCAGGCTCCCTGCTCAGTGGGAAGTCTGCTCCCCTCCCCCCCGTCTGCCTCTCCACCTACTTGTGATCTCTGTCAAATAAATAAATAAAAGCTTAAAAAAAAAAAAAGACATAGAAATATATGAAATCAGACTGTTGTTTATCTCGGTGTTAGACCATCACCATAATTAAAGTAGATAGGATAGCTCTTCAACATCTGCTTTCCCCTCTGCATTTCTCACCTGAGTGCAATTGCAGATCCTTCCAAGTCAAAGCAGAGACCTGTTTTTACCTTATGCCCATAATTCTTTATTCTCCTTTAACATTTTTCATTACGCCCCTGCCTATTGCCTGATTTCTGTAATATGTTCTCTCTTTCAGTGCCAGCAGTTGAAATTTCTTGAGTTAAATGTCAGTACATGTATAACTTGTAACTAGTTTTCACCAGTCAAGTATAAAAAACACTATCATAAATGTCATAAAGAGGAGTTGTCTTCCATTTTATCTATACCTACTCAAGTAAAAAGATAAATCTTTCTGCATATTTATACTACTACTTTGAATGGGTAAGAGGACCAGAATGTAACAGGGGACCCTAGAGCTGAGACCACCTTGAGTATATGTTGTCAGCAGCTTGCTGTGTAAATTCATACTCTTTTTATTTTATGTTTTTTCCCCCCTCTAGCATCTTCTCTTTCTGAGGAATTGAAACATTTTGCAGAGAGCCTGGAAAGTAATGGAACTCTACAAAAATGTTTTGAAGATTCAGAAAGGTATGTGCATTTCCCCTTCTGTCCCAAATTATAACTTAATTACGACTTTTCATTATAATTTGTTGTTTATTCACTCAAACATTATCCAGCATCTTCTACACACCAGGCTCTTCTAGATGCTAGAGATAAAATGATAAGTCAAGCAAGGTCTTTCTTATATGTTTTAACAGGAGAGACAAACAGATACATAGAAAATAAGGATTTCAGTTAGTGATGATCTAAGAAGTTAGTAACTGTGGTAGTGACTTGATAGAGTGGACAACTCTAGTTAGTGTTCAGAGAAAATCTGTAAGACCCAAGTGGTGGGAAGGAACCAGCCATGGAAAGATGAGAGGAAAAGCATTGTTCAAATCTTTGCTGGAAATGCAAGTTGGTGATAAACTTATGTTCTTCAGATATTGGCAAGGAAGAATATTAGAAGTTTTTAAATCTCAGTCTCAAACTGGTAGTTCCTCAATGGGGGCAGGGCCTAACTCTCTAGTTCCTGCCTTGCAACAAATCATGTCACTTGGGCCTACCTTATAAAACTTTTTAGTTTTATTTATAATGGCAAATATTTCACAAATGTCTGCTTTCCCACAGATTGTTAGAATTACAATTGCTATCCAGGAAATGAAAAATATGTTGGCTCGACATAGTATCTCTTTTAATGCAGTGTATTTTAGCTACCAGCTGCTGCATCTCATCCAAAGATAATAGAGGCTGTGTGTCACAGGCCTTGGTAGAGAAAAATGGAAAGTGGAACAACTAACTTGTTTTTACCAGGTAGAGTACCAAGTACATCTGCAGAATATTGGCATTTTCAGTGCCTGCTTCTTTTCTGTTAGCATTAGTCAACCAACTGAGCTGAGCCATTGGTGTAAGTAAACATAATCCCTCTCCACTGATAGCATCATTTTGAGTGGGAAGAAAATATGGTCATATACAAAAGTATTGTTGGGCCTTAAAAGATGACTCCAAAAATGATGTGAACAAGGGCACCTGGACAGCTCAGTCAGTTGAGCATCCAGCTCTTGGATTCCACTCAGGACCTGATCTCATGACTTGTGAAATCAAGCCCTGAGTTGGGCTCCATCCTCAGAGGGAGTCTGCTTGGATATTCTCTCTGTCCCTTCCTCTGCTCACGCTTTTTTCTCACTTTCTCTCAAATAAATAAATCTTTAAAAAAAAAGAAAAATGGTGTGATTTTTGGAGGTGGGAAATTCCAGATGTTTGAGTTTCAGGCTGAGTGAGATTATATGGGGTAGAATAGGTAGAAGAGAAAGGCAACAATTAGTATCAAAATTAATGAGCTCGTTGGAGCCCAAACAGGCTCAAGTGCCAGGTTAAAGAGTTTTGACTTATTTTGAATGCAGTCAAGAGTTACAGAGTTTTTTAGGCAAGGAAAATAAAATTAAGGAATATTTTAGGGAAAGATAATCTGGCTAAAGGTGAATTGGAATCAATGAGAGAAATAGAAAATAAAGAGACCACCGAGAAAACTGTTACCTAGTGCAAAAATGAGATAGAGGCCAAGAATAAATGTTTGTTGAAAGATGAATTCTGAACATTTTATACTGCCATCAAAATTATGTAAGGCATCTTATTAAAGCAAGTGCCCTTGAAACATTTATGTTGACCTTACAATCCTATCTGTATTCCAGAAAAGCATCAGATTTGTCTCTGGAAACATCAGTGGCTGAGATGAAGGAATACATAACAAAGTAAGTGAAAATGAGTGATGCTTTGTTGGAAAATCTAAATTTATCTGGGAAAATAACTAGGTCTGGAAAAAATGAATAGTAAATATCCCATTCAGAGTCTCAATATTAGTGTGTCAACACTAGAATTTAGAAAGCTACATATTGGGATCTTGTGGGCTCTACTCATTGCCAGTTTCATACAGTGGACTTGAGGGAATAAGGATGTTAATTTGATTTTAAGAACTCATGTTTGATTTGATTAGATTAATATCCTCTGAATTAGTTGAGCTTTTTAATCCTTGAATGACCTTTTTACTCACATCTTAGAGCCAGAGTAGACACCTAATGTACTTATTGATGCCCTGAATAAGTCCAAATGAGATGATTGAAAAGTAACTGATATTGTTTTCTTGATTCTATAGATTTTCTTTAGAACGTCAGTCTTGGGATCAGCTCTTACAGCACTACCAGAAGGAGGCTGAAGATACCATATCCAGGTTAGATTAATGATTGGAAATAGGAAGCTATCTTTTACCTTATGGAATTTGATTTTCTTTTTAAAGATTTTTAATTTACATATTTTGCAGACAGAGCAGTGAGAGGGAGAATATAAGCAGAGAGGGTGGGAGAGGGAGAAGCAGGCTTCCTGCAGAGCAGGGAGCTCGGCGCAGGGCTCTATCCCAGGACCCTGGGATCATGACCTGAGCCAAAGTCAGATGTCGAAGGACTGAGCCACCCAGATGCCCTGGAATTTGATTTGAATCAATTTCAATTCTCTTAGCATAAATTGAAAGATGAGTCCTTTCTCATAGGCCAAATAACTCATTAAAGCTCTATAAAATGTGTATTAACACTCTAGGACTATAAACGGAGAGTTGGGGGAAGGGGACGAAGAATGGGTGTCTCTGTTTTCAGTCAACAGAATTGCTTCTGTTCAGTGTCCTTGGCTGCTGTTCCATATCTTCGGGGCGACAGACTCATCTCTGCCCTGTACCAGGGCACCTAGGGTTGAGCTAAAATCTTGGTCATGGCACATCAGTTTACACGTGGCCTTCAAGCTGCAGGTATGGGAGAGAACCCTGGCCAGGTCCTTCGTAGAAGTGCAAAGACATGAAAGGGGGTGATGAGATAGGGTGTACAGGAGAGAGAGGATCTTTGGGTCCCAAAGACTTAAGAAAATGGGAAAGTGCTAGACTTAGATTTAGTTGGCCATGTAAGCCGGTGATTTTAAACTTATTTTTCCCCAACAGAATCTCAGCTGGAAACCCAAATATAATATGTTACCTAAAGCCTTAACTGCAAAAGTAGCAGCAGAGAGGTGCTTTCAGGAACATGGTCTGAAAATTTCCGCAGTCCGGGCACTGATGGTTATCAGTTACTTTATTTGCCCCTTACATGGTCCTCTTATGAAGTTAGGTTAAGTATAAGATGGCAGTTTCAGAATAAAAACTTTTGATGTGGCATAGTTTACTGGTTAAGAGGAATGCGTCTAGAAGCAGATTGTCTCTGTTCAAATACCAATTACTCCTTCATTTTGTGTTCTTGGGCAAGCTACTTTATCACTAAGCTTGGAGTTCCTCTTGAAAATGGGGATAATATTAGTATCTATCTCACTGGGTTATTATGAGTGTTAACAAAATGGAACGTGTTTAGCAGGGTCTGGCAGTCAGGAAATTGTAGGAGTGGTTGTTGTTAAAGAGTCCTCGGTTTTCATGAACTCTCCATATTCAGTTATTTCAGATAATTGAGGTGGCCCAGCACTTTTCTTAAGAAGAGATGATAGACATAGATTTCAGGAAAGCAAGTTTTGGCTTTACTATACCTCACATGTACTCCTTTTTGTAAATGGACCTTAACGTTAGGTGGAATGAACTGATGTGAAGGTTCTAGCATTTCCTGGAGTCCAGTGGTATAAGTATGTTAATACTGGCATAATCATTTCAGAACCCTCTTATTAATAAGATAGGCTACTCTGATAGTAGAGCGGAAGAATATTGGTTCTGGTTATTGGAGATTTTTTCCCCTAGGTTGTCTTACATATATTCCCCCCGAAAATGATTATAAAAACTCCTTGAGGGGTACATGGGTGGCTCAGTCTGTTAAGCTTCTGCCTTTGGCTCAGGTCATGATCTCAGGGTCCCGGGATTGAGCCCTGCTCAGTGGGGAGTCTGCTTCTCCTTCTCCCTCTCTCCTCTGTTTGTGCTCTCTCTCTCACATAAGTAAAAAAAAAAAAAAAAAAACAAAAAAAAACCTTTAAAATTCCTTGCGGGGTGCCTGGGTGGCTCAGTGGGTTAAGCCTCTACCTTAGGCTCAGATCATGATCTGAGGGTCCTGGGATCAAGCCCTGCGTCGGGCTCTCTGCTCGACAGGGAGCCTGCTCCCTGCCCCCCGACCCCCCCCCTCCGCCTCTCTGCCTACTTGTGATCTCTCTATATCAAATAAATAAAAATCTTTAAGAGAAAAAAAAAATTCCTTGCTCTTTTTTTTTTTTCCCCTCCAGAGGATCAGCTGAAAACAAAGTTACTGAAGTTGAAGTCGAACCTGCAACATATCTTGGATCTTCCCAGAGTGAAGTCCTTAATACAAAGCCTGACTACCAAAAGATATTGCAGAACCAGAACAAAGTCTTCGATTATATGGAGTTGGTGGTGAGTGGACTCATGTTAATTTGGTTATTTAGCTTTGCTATGTTGTCCTTGGAAATTTAAGAGACCTGGAGAATATATGTAATGAGATAAGTATATTCAGCTCTACCTTGGGGAAACATGGAGAAACAATAAAAAAAATAAATATGTGGTGATAAGAGCTAATAAAAGAGGGTAAAGGAGTTGGTGTACAGGAAGGGCGGCAAGTTTCTGTATAGAGCAGTTGATGGAGCCTTTTTTTTTTTTTTTTAAGATTTTATTTATTCATTTGACAGAGCACAAGCAAGGGGCAGCAGTAGGCAGAGGGAGAGGGAGAAGCAGGCTACCCCAGGGCAGGGAGCCCAACGCAAGGTTTGATCCCAAGACCCCAGGATCACAACCCAAGCTGAAGGCAGATCCTTAACTGACTGAGCCACCCAGGCACCCCTCTACAGTACCATTTTAACAGAGACTTGAAAGAAATGAGGAAGTGAGATATGAGGACATTTGGGAGAATATTATTGTATCACTCCCAAATATTGACAGGAAGCAGATGCACTTGATAAAGGCTAAGTGAAGGAGTGATATATAAAGTATGGGTATTGAGGAAATCACAAGGATTGGTGAAGTAACCTGGGACTCAGAGGCAGCTGAACTCTTACTAGCCCTGGGCCTGGAGGACGGAGGGGAGGAACAGTCACTGTGATACCAGAGGAAGAAAGCCCACTATATGTGGGCTGCTTTGAGAGAGCCATGACCTTCAGTTGAGAGAACTAACTCAAGACAACCCTTTCAGCAAGCCTGCATAAAAATACCCCGAATTCATTAAGTTCCCTCCCACTTGGGCTCCATCTTGGCTATACCTGCCCAGACACCCGAGGACAAGGAATCCTGTTTGAGTTTATGCATGGCAGCCTCCCAGAGCATAGAGCAGCATGGAGAAGTGCAGAGTGTGAATCTGGAGGAGCAAACACAATGTGTGGCACAAGCATTCCAGGTTAAAAAGATAGCAGAGGCAAAGCTCCTGAGTTGGAGCTTGCCTGTCCTTTTTTGAGGAACGTCAAGGACCCTTACAGCTCACAGCTGTCTTTCTTGTGCAGATGGACGAATTGCAAGGCTCAATGAAGCAGCTGCATGCTTTTATGGATGAAAGTACCCAGTGTCTCCAGAAGGTGTCAGTACAGCTCGGTGAGTGTGTGTCTTCTGGGGACTAGAGCTTGCACTATTTTATATATAATACCCCTTCAGATACAAACTGACCTCCAAAGCATATGGTCTCAGAGAATAAAGCCTGTATGAGAAGATTTCTTTTACTCCCCTCACAATAATTATTATGCTGTGGGTACTCAAAGTTAATGGGAAATTTCTAGTTGTGAATTCCACAATAACACAGTAGACTAAAAATGAAATCCCCACAACCCGTGTTGTTTTAGTAAATCTAAGCTTTTAAATACCCATTGCCATTTTCCTTTTCATTCTTCAAGGATTCACTAAGTGACACTGACATTACTTCCCTGTTGCTTTTCCTTGGCCTCCTCCAGCCCTAAATTATTTGCTATATATTCCTTCATTTTCTCATTACATTTTATTATGGTTGTGGTTGCAGCTGGCTTTCCTACCAGACTGCCATCTCCTTGAGGACAAAGACTTTCTTGTCACTGTAATGCCCTTCAGTGTCTGACACAGTGTCCATACAAGTTTTCAATAAATGTTATTTTTTTTTTTTTTTTAAAGATTTTTATTTATTTATTTGACAGAGAGAAATCACAAGTAGATGGAGAGGCAGGCAGAGAGGGAGGAGGAAGCAGACTCCCTGCTGAGCAGAGAGCCCAATATGGGACTCGATCCCAGGACCCTGAGATCATGACCTGTGCCGAAGGCAGCGGCTTAACCCACTGAGCCACCCAGGCGCCCCAATAAATGTTATTTTGAATTCAATTGAAATTTAATTCTGTCTTTCCTCTGCAGGGAAGAGAAGCACACAACAATTAGACCCTTCACCAGCTCGAAAACTCCTTAAGCTTCAGCTACGGAACCCACCTACCACACATTGCTCTAGGTCTTGTCAGTGACTTCATGTAGTTTTCCTGCACAAGGTGCTCCAGAGGAGAGAAATCGGAAGAGTGCCCGAGCACGTCGCAACTGCATGGCAGTCTGAGCTGGTGATAGCTGCCCTGTTGCCTTTGAGGATAATTGGCTGAATGTAGAGCCCTGCAGTTTGTTTTTTGTTGTTTTTGTTTTTTCAAAAAGTGACAGAATTTATGCATCTGTAAGAGTGTAGCATATATACTTTTTCCAAGAATGTGCACAATGCTTGCAACTTCTATAGTGGAATGACCTTGAGAACTAGTAGCCCATTCTTTTAAATATCCTTCCTGGTCAGCAATCTTCATCTTGTGAAGATGTTTTTTAGGTTTTGAAACAATCCAAGCCATTTAGGACCAGATCCAGGGAAACATTTTAGGGGTCAGGTTGGGTTCTGGTAGTAAAGGAATGGGACTGATTTTGTAGTATGGCCCTGAAGGTGATTTTTGGTAGAGGAATTTTGAGTGTTGTTTGCATCATGTGGATAAACATGTATCACTTTACATGATGTCCAAATTGAAGGAAATACATACTCATTCTCTATCCTGTTGTCTACAGTGTGTGTTAGGTTTTAATATTGAGTTGATATCCTAAATCCTGGGTTCATGGAAGGAAAGGCTAAGTACTGTTTTTCATTGTTCTATTTTTAATAATTTGCACTATAAAATTGCATATTATTAAATGTTTCCTTTGTCTTTGTGTATACTTTGAGCATATAAAAAAAATTTTTTTTTAAGATTTTATTTATTTATTTGACAGATCACAAGTAGGCAGAGAGAGAGGGAGCAGCAGGCTCCCTGCTGAGCAGAGAGCCCCATGCGGGGCTTGATCCCAGGACCCTGAGATCATGACCCGAGCCGAAGGCAGAGGCTCAACCCACTGAGCCACCTAGGTGCCCATAAAAAAAATTTTTTTTTGAAGATTGGATTTACTTATTTGACAGATAGAGATCACAAGTAGGCAGAGAGGCAGGCAGAGAGAGAGAGGAAGGGAAGCAGGCTCCGTGCTTTGCAGAGAGCCTGATGCAGGGCTTGATCCCAGGACCCCAGGATCATGACCTGAGCTGAAGGCAGAGGCTTTAACCCACTGAGCCACCCAGGCGCCCCTATAAAAAAAAATTTTTTTTTTTTTTTTAAAGATTTTATTTGACAGACAGATCACAAGCAGGCAGAGAGGCAGGCAGGGAGAGAGAGAGGAGGAAGTAGGCTCCCTGCTGAGCAGAGAGCCGGATGGGGGGCTGGATCCCAGGACCCTGGGATCATGACCTGAGCCGAAGGCAGAGGTTTTAACCCACTGAGCCACCCAGGCACCCTTATAAAAAAAATTTTTAAGGCAGTGTGGGCTTAGCAGAAAATAACATTCTTTGCCAAGATGCTGAAGTGAACAGTCGTGTGGAAATATGCCTAGCATTAATTACCAGGAAAACACCAACTAATTTATTGTTAATATTGTTATTCTCTGATCCTCCTAATACCTAATACCCAGTCATAATCTTAAGTCTTAAACCTTGGCCTAAGTACCAATTAGTGAAAGGTGATATCTCCTTCCTTTGACCTACATTTCTTTCTTTCTTTCTTTCTTTTTTTTTTAGAGATTTTATTTATTTGACAGAAGGAGAAAATGAAGCTTGATCCCAGGACCCCAAGATGATGACCTGATCTGAAGTCAAATGCTTAGCTGACTGAACCACCCAGGCACACACACACCCCATATTCCTTTTTTTTTTTTTTTCCATTTATTTACAGAGCCCCTGCTATATGCCATGCACAGCTCTAAAAACTGGGGACAGAGCAAAGAACAAAAACAGACATGGGAGTTGGTCATAGTGTCTGGAACTTAGGCATGTGACCTATGTGTTAAAAGCCTAAATGCCACTTACTGTCACTGAGAAAAATTTATTTAACCTCTTATCTGTAAGATTGGGAGAAAGAAGGAACCTGTATCACAGGGATGCTATAAGTCAGATTTAGTATACAGTTAGAACAGTGGTAACAATGTGAACAATGTGCTGGAAGGGCAAAAGCTTGAACAACTGGGTGGATTAATAGAGCAGCTAACGAGATAGGAAAGCTAGTAGTTCAATCTGATATACCAAATAGGGAAATCAACTAGACCATTGGATATAGAGGTGGAAAACTGGGTAGAAACATTTGGACTAGAGAGAAAATTTGGAAGTAACTGATATGTAGCTATTGAAGCCTTGAAAATGGATAATATTGTCAAGGCTAGAGCTGGAAAGGAAACTTTGTACAGCCCCAAGGAAAGTTGGGGCTTTTAAGCATCAGAGTAGTGTTAATTGTCTACTGTTTCAGAAGCAGAGTAGTACAATGGGAAGAGCACACTGTTTGAAGTGAATCTTCATCTGTTTTGCTCAAATTTACTCATCTATGAAGTGGGGATAGATGACACCTCTCCCAGGTGATTGTACCTTCCCTCATTTTATTACATTGTATCACATTTTTTGTTTGTAAGAATTTATTCAAACTCAAGCATAAAAGGTGTGTTTTTGTCTGCATCTTCAACAGCCAAATAAGATACAGCATATTAAAATAGTAACATTTATAAGCTCTAAGGATTTTACATGCATACAGACCACAACTTAGGGTAGCTTGTATTTTATTGTCTTTATAGATGAAGAACTCAAGCACACGGAGGGTTAATAATCTAATCAAGGACAGAGAGTAGAACCAGTTTGACACTCAGTAAATGTTAGCAGATAAACAAATATTTAAAAAGTCTGTGCTTGGGACACCTGGGTGGCTCAGTGGGTTAAAGCCTCTGCCTTCGGCTCAGGTCATGGTCCCAGGGTCCTGGAATCGAGCCCAACATGGGGCTCTCTGCTCAGCAGGGAGCCTGCTTCCTCCTCTCTCCGTCTGCCTCTCTGCCTACTTGTGATCTCTGTCAAATAAATAAAATCTTAAAAAAAAAAAAAGTCTGTGCTCGATTAACTTAGTTTCCCCTCTTCCCAAGTTTCTTTCAGGAATTGTGCTTGACGAGTAACATTAGTATAGACAGTCACTGTCCTCGACATGTTTGGTAACATTCCTAATATTTGTCTTAATTTAGTTGAGACTATGACTATTGATTTTTAGTCAGTGAGATTTACCAAAAAGCTCTTTCAGGGAGGGAATTATGTCCGGTGTATTTTGGTGTTATATCTTTGGGTCATTAAGCTTATGTGTGTAATCATTCTTAAAACAAAAACACACCAAAACTCCATTTCTCTTGTGGCACCCAAAGAAAGGAGATGGTGTGGCTGGCAGTTGTAATAGAGGTGATAGAATGGAGGACCGGGAATTAGGAGCCTTGAATCTTGGATTCTAGTTCTTCAATTAACTGCTCATTCCTCCAGAATTTGGTAAGCGTCTTCCACAAGCTAAGCACTGTGCTAGGCTATATGCTTTTAGGTACATCTCTGGGTCCACGTTAAAGGAATATGACTTCCTTTCCCTGCAAGGGTTAGTAAGAGCTTCATTAGGGATGTGATTTGGCGGAAGGGGAGGAGGCGGGCCAGAGGCTGCACTCAACGCCCCGCCCTCCGGGCAGCTCTAGTTTCAGGTTCTCCCAGGAGACTCCGCAACATGAAAAACTACACCCAAGATGGCGCCGCCGGGCCTTCTCAGTTCAACCACCATCTTCTCGGTAGTTCTTGAGGGGGTAGGCACAGCTCGCCTGCGCGGCCCCGGCATCCTCAGTGCGCCCGCCTTCCCCGCCCCTCTCACAGCCGCCGTCGCTGCTGCTGCTGCCGCCGCCGCTGCTGCTGCACTGCTGGCGGTTGCCTGCGCCTCAGGTGAGTGAGCGCCTGAGCCCGGCCCGCTGGAGGCGCGCGGCGCTGCCTGCAGGGGCGTCGCTCCCCGTGCTTTCTCCTTCCGCGCCTCATCTCCGCGGCGCGCGGGGGCCCGTGGCTCGCGCTGCCAGCGTCCTCCGGGTACCCCGGCGCCCTCCGCTCTCCCCGCCGGCGGGACCTGGGTCAGCCCAGCCTCCCTCAGCCTCTACCCGCGCGCGGGCTTCGCGACGAAGCTACCGATGACAGCTTACGGGCGGCGGGGGTAGAGCCTCCGGGCGCCCTGCCCCCTCGGTCTCAGGGACGCCCCTCAAGCGCGCCTGCCTTTCCCGCTCCTGCCGTACAGGCGGCAGAGGTCGGTGGGCCTCGGGTTGGGCGTTCATCTACCCCGCCGTCCCAAAGCCAGGGGGGCTTGAAAGGTGGGCGGTGAGGTCGCCTCGCATGCGTACGACGCTGGTGCAGCGGGAATGTTCGGGCAGGACCCCACGATGACCGTACGAGGGAGGGGCTTCCTCACCCCACTTTACAAATAAGGAAACTGAGGCACAGAGGTGAAGTGCCATGCCCAAGGTCACGCACCTGTTAGGGGCAAGGGCTAGCTCTTGAAGTCCGGGTCTCGGGCTCTCAGGCCATTACATTTGGAATTTGATCTTGTACCTTTAAAAATTTTTGAAATACACTTGCGTCTCTGGAGCTGTTTTTTGAAATACACTTGCATCTTTGGAGTTGCTTCTTCAACGTCATAAAAGTAGGCTGTGTAAACAAGATCTTGTTGGAGTACAATTGAGATGTTACTGTAATAATAATAGTAATATGTTGACGAGCTCACCTTCGTCCAACGCTTGCTGTGTGCCAGGGATATTAAACATTTTATGATGATTATCTCACTTAATACCTCAGCAGTTCCCAATCCAGTGTGTCCCCCTTTTTCATGCAGCTCCCCCTCCTGCACCCCCCCCCCCCCCACCATTTATGTAGAAAACCTATACACAGATCTGCTGTGCTGTCCTCCGTGTCACAGGTAGACAGACTAGAACCTCATGCTGAGGAGGCAGGGGAGCTCTCCCCTGGTACCTCACTGTCGGAAGAGGAATAAGCCCTGTCTGCTTGCATCCAAATTTTACCCCCAATCTGGTCCCCCAGAGGATATAATTAGTCTTCCTTTTTTGGCTGCCAGGAGAACAGGACTGGGCTAGCTGGGCTGGCTGGATCTGGAGGTGACAGAGCAAATTTGGTGAGCACTCACCTCATTCTGGGGCTTTTTGGCTCTGTTCCAACACTTGGCTTGAACATCTCAGTATATAAGATAAAGTAACAAGAGAAAGAAGGCATTGACAGAGTGGTGGTGAATATAAGAAGCCTCCATGATTTAAAGCCCCAAAGGAACAGATGTAAAAATATGTGAATGTTTCTTCCCCAAAATAACTAGCTCAAGTGTCTTTTTTCTCCCTTAGCAAATCTTCCTACATACTTCAAAGCTCCATTAAGCCACCACCTTTTCTGTGAAGCCTTCCTTGCTTGATTTTCCCAATTAAACACACAGGCACAGTAGGGTAGAGGCTTTAGTCTTAGCCTCAGGACTATTAGCCCTTTGAGGTCAGGAATCCTTTGTGCAGCCCCAAGTGCTTGGTTCATAGGCCGTGGGTAAAGACTCTGTGAATTTCCACTGCTCCTTTTCATTACTTAGAGTGATGTTTTCCTGCTGCCCTTCTGTTCCTCCTTTTTGCCCTTCAAATTCTCTTTGCTATCCTTTTCTTTAGGTTCAACTTCTGGTTGAATCTAACCCGTCACTCAGAGATCTCCATTGCACCCTATTTCTGTAAATTTGCACATAAGGGTTTTGTGTCAAGAATCCTATTTATCCCTAGCAGTGGAGTTGGTATATGGCACTTAAGTGTACAGGGTAGTTTTAATTTGCATGTTGCAGTAAGGTAGCCTGAGGCTTACAGCTTTTTAGTCTATCCCTAGATACATGTGAGAATTTTTACATTCTTTTGCCTTAAGTGACTGGCTACCCCTGATGCTGTCAGGGTAATCGGAATTTTTTCCTTAAAACAATTCATATTATTTACAATGTTAAGTATTCAGAGGGCTTTTTGGGGGGCAGCAGATCTGTGTATAGGTTTTCTACATAAATGAAGCTTTTTAAAGAGTTTTTCCAAGTAAATTCCTGCAAATACATTAAGCTGTTATTGTATATAAGGCATGGTATAAGATTTACAGTTGAATAAAATACGATTCTTGGTAAAAGATCTTACTAGCTAATTGGGAAATACACCGTATTTAGCTGTAATTCAAGGCGAGTCTAAAAAATTGGTATAATAACATTATAAGCAAGCAATATGACAGTATAATAGGATGTTTCATAAAATCATACACAGCTGAAATTGAAAGGAAGCATCAAGTCATTGAGGCCATCTTTTTTGCCTTCATGGACCCCATCCTGAGAAGTAAACTTGTCCAAGGTCACAGAACTGAGGATTACAACTTGAAATTCTAGACTTTTTATCCATTAATCATTGAATTCATCTTTATGTTAACCAGCGATTCTATTAAAATTCCATTTATATACTTAGAATGAGGGTGAGGAAGAGATAACAAAAATATGATTCATGTCTTTAAGGAGTTTTGTTGGAGAATAGTGAAGAACTGTTAATTGTAACTATAATTGTTAAGTTGTATGGTAGAGGAACTAGGTATGTCACAGGGGTTATTTGTGATCCAGTTAGCTGGTAAGGGGTGGGGGAGAGGCAAGAGGAGTCAGCATGGGCTGTGGTAGTGAGAGCACTATGGGGAGGAGTTAGGACTTTCTGGGCTTTGACAGATTGGTTGGGAAGAATGAAAAAGGACAAGGAAAGTATTTTGAAGTAGGGTGGTGAAACTGTATATAAGAAAATAGTAAAAACAGAAACAAAAAACCCTGGTTGACTACAGTGACTGGACTTGATTAGAATAGTGGTTCTCAGGGGCGCATGGGTGGCTCAGTGGGTTAAGCTCTGCTTTCAGCTCCGGGATCCTGGGATTGAGCCCTGTATAAGACTCTCTGCTGAGCTTCCCACCCCTGCCTGCCTCTCTGCCTGCTTGTGATCTCTGTCAAATAAATAAAATCTTAAAAAAAAAAAATAGTGGTTCTCAACTCTTAGTGTGCATTACAATCACCTGAAGAGATTAAAACCCAGATTTTAGGGGGTGTCTGACTGGCTCAATCGGTAGAGCATTTATCTCTTCATCTCTGGGTCATGAGTTCAAGCCACATTAGGCATAGTGCTTACTAAGCAATTAAAAAGTAAAGTAATTAATTTCTTGCTAAGCAATTAGTAAGTAAAACCATATTGTGGGGGGTTCCACTTCCAGAGTTCCTAATTTAGTAGGTCCAGAGTGGGGCCTGGGAATTTGCGGTTTTTTTGTTTTTTTTTTAAAGAGCATTTGGCTTTTGGCTTTTATTTTACTTTTTTTTTTTTTTAAAGATTTTATTTATTTATGTGACAGGCAGAGATCACAAATAGGCAGAGAGGCAGGCAGAGAGAGAGGGGGAAGCAGGCTCCCCGCTGAGCAGGGAGCCCGATTCGGGGCTCGATCCCAGGACCCTAGGACCATGACCTGATCTGAAGGCAGAGGCTTTAACCCACTGAGCCACCCAGGTGCCCCCGGAATTTGTTTTTTTTTTTTTTTTTTTTAAAGATTTTATTTATTTATTTGACAGGCAGAGATTACAAGTAGGCAGAGAGGCAGGCAGAGAGGAGGAAGCAGGCTCCCTGCTGAGCAGAGAGCCCGATGCGATGCGGATGCGATGCGGGGCTCGATCCCAGGACTCTGGGATCAGGACCTGAGCTGAAGGCAGAGGCTTTAACCCACTGAGCCACCCAGGCGCCCCCGGAATTTGTATTTTTAACAGATTCTCAGATGATGATGCTTTTAATCCAGGGACAACACTGAGAACTTCAACTGGATTTGAAAGTTGAAAAGGTAGAGTCAAAAACTGTCAAATAATTTATTACAAAAAAGTGTAATAGTGTGTGTTCTATATACCAGGATAGGAGAGCTCTGGAAAGATACATTCCAAACTGTAATAGTAATCACTTATGGAAGTAAGATTTAGGCGGTTGGAGAATTCACTTGTATTCTATACCTTTCAGATACTTTTGCATTGTGTGTGCATTTTGCATACTTCTTTTGTATTTTAAAAAGGGAAAAAAAGAGTACTTTTTGAAGATATAAATATTTATGGATTTAAAAAGAGCTTGCTGAAGTAATCTAGTGTCATACAATAAACATTTTTAGACTGTATGCCAGATGCTACTAGGTTCTGGAAATACAAAACCTTTGCTAAAGCTTGCAGTCCAGTCATGGAGATAGGCAGATAACAGTTCTACAAAATGTCATGTGAGCTTTGCAAGGACAGGGTCTAGCTTTATGCATGCCAGATGATAGGCATTTGGTAAATGATGAGTAAATGAGCAAATGCAGGAAGGAAGTAAGGATAGAAAGAAAAAGGGCAAATGGAGATTTTGGAAGAAAAAAAATGTTACAAGACTGAACAGGGATGATAAAAGGAAAAGCTGTGTCAAAGACTTCCAAATCCAGATATTGGTAACATTTTGATTGGGTTTATTGCAGAACTGGGTGTCAAGTTGTCTATTCTGAAAGACCTTTTTAAGTCAGCCTCCCCTTTTTTTTTAAAGATTTTATTTATTTATTTGACAGACAGAGATCACAAGTAGGTAGAGAGGCAGGCAGAGAGAGGGTGAAGCAGGCTCCCCACCAAGCAGAGAGCCCTGTGCGTACCCAGGACCCTGGGATCCTGTCCTGAGCCGAAGGCAGAGGCTTTAACCCACTGAGCCACCCAGGTGCCCTCCCCCTCCCTTTTTAAGAGACATAATAGCACACAAAAACTTAACCTAGATTGAGGGTATTTACCAGATTTCAGGGCTTTCTTTGATAAATTAAAATTTTTATTTTTAATCACAATGCTAATTTTGTTGTATTTATAGTATTTATCTACAGTTTTGCCATCAGTTGTTCTTTTATTAATGTGAAATTAAGACATACGGAGACCGTCTAAAATGCAATGCAGAAATGGGTGGTATTGTATCTTCATCTTATTTCTTAAGTGAAGGGATGGTATAATTCTGTTGTGTTTTCCAAAACGCCTCACAGAGTTTGACATATTATCAGTCCTAAATGAATATCTGTTGCCGATGGCTGAATGGGGTGTACTTTGGGGGAAATGTGGCTCACTGCATTCTGAGGTGACTTCTGTATAAACACTACATTACCAAACAAGCTGTGCTATTAAACTTGGTAAAGAACATATGATATGGGGTAGGTGTTGTAATGTAATGTAATCCCCAGCTTTTTGTTTGGCGCTTGTACTTTTTATCTTCCTCAGAGATTTAATATAGGAAATGAAAATTCCATTTCGCAAGTAAAGGGGTGGCTTCCCCCAGGTTTGGGCTACATTTTTTATTATAGCCCCTCACCACCTAAGAATGTCCACAGTCTAGTTTGAGTTTTCAGTTTATCAAGTATAAATTTCTGATACAGCCATTCTTTACACTCCATTTTATTACCTCTTATTTTATTTTTTGTTGTTACAGGTTTTGCAGTATCTTTTTTTTTTTTTTAAAGATTTTTATTTATTTATTTGATAGAGAGAGAGAGAGATCACAAGTAGGCAGAGAGGCAGGCAGGTTGGGGCGGGGGGAGGCAGGCTCCCTGCTGAGCAGAGAGCCTGATGCAGGGCTCGATCCCAGGACCCTGAAACCATGACCTGAGCTGAAAGCAGAGGGTTAAACCTCTGAGCCACCCAGGTGCCCCTGCATTAATGATAATGCTGTTTCAGGCCTGGGGGCCATAGTTATTGTGTTGTAGGATCTATGAGTTTGATAGCTTAAACTCTCATTAATGCGATAAATCAGGGTAAGGAAAATTGTACGGAGCTGTATGAAACTGTATGAAGTTTCCTTCCTATTTATACTGATATCTTAAGGTTAGAAGTCTTGTCAGCTTTTCATTTAATTGGTAATTGTCATACGGTAATCTTCCTAGAAATATTTGGTTTCTCAAAACAAACATAGTTGTTTATTAAAAATGACAGTTTTATCCTTACAGTGCTTGCACATTTTTAAGCCTGTACCTTCAACTTATGGATAAAAGTTGAATACTTTTGTAAATTATGAGGTTTTAGCTCAGAAGCCATTTTGTGTGAAACAGTAATACTTGGCAGAGGAGAAGTGGGGAATTGGGTTTATTGTCTCTTTATTTCTGCTGTTGAGAAAACTCTGGAGACAGGCTCCTCCTGCCATTTTTAAACTTTTGTAGATATCGCTTCTTTTGAGTCTTTGTGTTGGGACATAGTTTTAACAGAGTGTTAACTAAAATATAATTCTGGGTGATTAGATCGGATAAGATAGATTGTTTTTCAGATACAGGCAGGTTTCAGGGTTCTCCTATTAAAGTAGCAATGATCATAATCATAATACCTAAACATTGTATGGTGCTTCTTTTGTCATTAAGATCCTAGTAAACTCTGGTATCCAAACCTAAAAAAATAAGGAGAATTAATGATTAGTTGGCATCGAGTGGGAAAAGGTCTGCCCAACCTCTAGATACAGGATGTTCAAGTTCAAATCTTCCAGGTTCAAATTCTAGCTACGTGGCCTTCAGCATATTACAAAACTTCAAGACTCAGTATCTTCAAGCCTCAGTATCTTCATCTGTAAAGTGAGCAGAGATTATAGTACCCATCTTATAAATGGGTTGGGAAATAAAATGAAACAGTGAATGGATAAAGAACTTATGGTGTCTGGTTCAGTGTATTCGGTTAGTATGAGTATTGAGTTACCACATCTTATAGCTCTTGTTTGTCCTTTATTTCCACTCAGGCTGTCTTAAAGAACAAATTGCTTTCAGGGATTCTGTCTTATAGCTGATAGGAATCCAGGTCCCATCCCAAGAGCATGTACTAGAGCCTTGCCAGCAGTAGTTTTCCTCGTGTCCTGAGTTGCATCTTTCAAGAGCGGAAGATAGAAGGAAATGCTTCTGCTTCTAGGGTTACTTTAGTCTGACCACTGTTTTAGAGCTTCAGCTGGTTGGTGGGTGTCTGGGATTAAAAGAAGGCCTCTAGATGGGTGTTGCTTTGTTCTAGTAGTTATCTGTACCAGTACCCTGGAATGAATAGGATGATTATACAGCTCAGGCTCAGATTCCCAGCTTGGCAGTTTCTGCAAACCTCCTGTGTATCACCTGCTATCATGCCAGAATTTAGGAGTGACACACAACAGGAAGGTGGGCCTGTTGTACAGATGGCCCTTCAGGGGGCTGAGGACCAGCAGGGGTGTTTCTGTTAGAATGAGGGTCTATTAGCATGCTGTAGCGGCTGCCTTTGATCACTCCCTTTCCCCCCTACTTTTGCTTATGTGATAGCACCTCTGAGGGTATTTCTTCTGGTGGAGAGTAACCCAGACTTTATGTAGTAAAAAGGGCAGTGAGCTGTGTTTTGAAAAGCCATTGTTTCTCCTGTGGAGCTGGGTGGCTTGGCTTGTTTTTCTGGCTGTCTGGAGAGTCTCCTGAGACCCTTTCCTTTCCTAAGGGCCCCCAGGAGACAGCAATGAAACCAACATCCATTACTCTAGACACTTAGGGGGGTGCTTAAGTCAGTAGTTTTATGCTTAGATTAATTTATGCTTTAACCCTGGCAAAACTTAAGAGCCAAGTCATCAGATAATTGTGCTTCTTATTGAGTACTGAATTTAGCCCAGTCCACTGCAATATCTTTTAGAGCCTGGAATAGAAATCCAGGTGCCATTCCCAGCCTCACACTCAGTTGGTCATGTGGATTTAGGCAAATCACTTAAATTTCTAAGCCTCTTTTCTCATCTGGGGATGAAGGCTTGACTGTAGACCGGTGGTTCTCAGCCCTGGCTGCATATAGAATCACCCATGGAACTTTTTTTTTTTTTAAGATTTTATTTAATTGTTAGAGAGAAAGAGAGAGTGTGTGCATACAAGCAGGGAGAGAAGCAGAGGAAGAGGGAATCTGAAGCAGACTCCATACTCAGGGTGGATGAGCCCAACACAGGGCCGGATCCCACAAACACAAGATCATGACTTGATCCAAAACTGAGTCAGATGCTTAACTGACTGAGCCCCCCTGCCATGGAACTATAAAAACAATACTTGGGGATTACCCTCACCCAATTAAATTGTATCTTTAGGGTTGGAGCCTGGGTATTGATGTTCTTCAAAGGTTCCCAGTCTTTCTGATGTGTAGCTAAGAGAACAACTGGACAAGATGACCATGTTTTAAACAACTGTGTCATTCTGTTCTTCAGGAACCTTTACTGTCCACACAGTCTAATGCATGTGTTCTGACCAGCTTGTCTTCTTTCCAGCCACATGGTTCTTGTCTCCTGGATGTTGTTCACATTTCTTTCTTTCCCAACTTGATGCACTCACATAGAATGTCCTTTCCTCCCATTCAGCTATACAAAACATATCCATTTAAAGCCCATCATTGTTAACTTCCTTTGGGATCACCTCAGTCTTTGCTCATTTCTTCTCTACACTGGTTTCAAACTTCATTTAACTCTAAATGCAGTGAACACTAGATGCAATGTAAGACATGATACTCAAGCACTATCCCTCTTGGGGATACGGGACACATGGAAATACCATTGGTTTGACTTATGTGCTATTAAAACATCTGTGGATATCTTGTATTGTCGGCTCTCTCATTATGTGTGTATATCTTACAACTGTCAGTTGATGGATAGCTTTCTATGACCTGACTCCAGTGGGCATTTTTAACTTTATCTCCTGCTCATAATAGGAAACTACTGGTCTTCCCAAACTGGGACATTTTCTAGCAGACCTGTGCTTTCTCATCTTCTTTTAAATTCTTCTCACTTTCTGAAATTTCTTTCTTTCTTTCTTCCTTCCTTTCTTTTTTTTTTTAAATTTTTCTCTCATCCTTATCTATAGGAATTTAATCCTTTCTTCAAGGTCCAGTTCAAATTTTACCTCCTCCTTGAAACGTTTTCTCAGCATCCACAACCTGCATTAACTGACCTTTTGCCCTAAAGCTCCGTAATCTTGAGATCAGTGGTTCTCAAGTTAGGGCGATTTTGTCCCTCAGAGGACATTTGGCAATATCTGGAGACATTTTTGGTTGTCACAGTGGTTTGAGGAGGATGTTACTGGCATCTAGTGGGTAGAGGCCAGAAGAGCTGCTAAATAGTCCACAGTGTGCAGGACAGCCCCCGTAACAAAGTACTATCTGGCCCAAAATGTCAGCGGTGATGAGGTTGAGAATTTGTCCAATTCACAGGCTTTTGTTTATACTGCTTTGAACTGTAGTGATTTATAGACTTAATCTCCCTTACTCAGTGGACTTAATAATGGTTGAAGGTGAATTCAGCCCCAAACCTGCGCTTTCTTGTTAACTACATAGGTTTTAATCCTACACTGTGGCCTAATCCTAACTGCTCAGTGTTATTTAGGGCCAGAGATCAAAGGTCTTCTTCAACTGGGGTGGATGCAGTGAGGCAGTCAGCTAAATTTCTCTCCTTTTCACCCTCCAAGTCTTTTCATCTGTAATAACCTGGGAGGCAGTGTGACAAAGGGGGTACAAGGCATAGAGGGAGCATTTGGAATCCGAAGACAGTTGGGATTCTGTTCTAGCTGTTGCATGTATTAGTTGTGTTGTGTTGCTCAGTCCATTTTACCTCTTTCAGCCCTAGAGTCCTCATCTATGTCATAGAGATGATTCTAGTGTGCCAGCGTTTTATTTCACAGTGCGATCCTAATAATCCAACAAGATATTAGATGTAAAGGTGCTTTGTAATTGTGAGGTGCTATAATAACTACCCATTCAGACAGTGGTTTATATATAAAAAGCGGGAATGTGAGTCAGCTTGCTGTAGAAGCACCACTGGCTACCTTCTCACTTCCTGCAGCTTTTCAGCTCTAACTTCTTCAGCACCAGCTGAACCCTTCCAGCTCATTCTCCTCAGTAAGCCTCCTTTGTTTGTTGCCTTCATTCTGTTTTGGTTGCTTGTCTGTAGTCTTGCCAAAACCCGAAGTGATTGACTCTTCCCTTAGAATGCAAACTAGTGACCTGGTGTCAGTACATCCTGGCAAAGCCTAATGAAGGCCAGACAAGTTACCATGGTCATGGGGCAAGCTACAAGTCATGACAGCGTGTAGTTTAGCCAGTACTATGTGTAGTCCCTTATTGTCTTTTTCAAGGAACAAAGCAATGTTTTTTAAGCACTGCAAATCTTGGTGAGTTTTGTTTGACAAAATGGACACAGTGTGGGGTGAGATAAAAGTCTTAGAGCCTCAGTGCCCCTAGGATCAGCCTGGGTGCACCTTTCTGCTGATTTGCTGAGTGACCTACAGCTAGTTGTTGAACCTCATCAAGTTGGTAATGGGAGGGTAGGTCTCTTAGGATAAGAACCGAAGAGTTGAGGGATAGAGGAGTCCTCACTCTGGGTAATAATGTAAAGTACTGTATTAAAGGGAGCTTCTGGGTCACAGAATGTCAGTCCTGTCAGGAGCCAAAAAGGTCACCCTACCCTGTCTCTTCCCTTAACTGATGAGGAAGCTGGGACCTGGAAAGTGAAAATGCTGTGCCCAGTGCCACTCAACTCAGCAGGGGCCCACCTAGGTTCAGAGTCCACATTTGATGTGTTTACCGGCTCTTTTTCAAACTGGAAGAACATGGGCATCCATTTTTTCTGAGTGAACAAAGTTTGCACTATATTGTTGGACTTTAAACTGTGTTCTGAAAAGCCCTAGCAGTCTCACCACCACTTCAGCCAGAGCCCCTATACTTTTCTCTGTTTACTTTTTGAGTTGTAATGCAAAAATTAAGCCTGTTGTGTTTTTTTTTTTTTTTTTTTTTTAAGATTTCATTTGTTCATTTGACAGAGATCACGAGTAGGCAGAAAGTCAGGCAGAGGTGGGGGAGCAGGCTCCCTGCTGAGCAGAGAGCCCAATGCAGCGCTCCATCAGGACTCTGAGATCAGGACCTGAGCCAAAGGCAGAGGCTTTAACCCACTGAACCACCCAGGTGCCTAAGTCTGTAGTGTTGATGATCTTTAAAGGCCTTCTCAGTGCTGTCTCTGAATATCAGAGAAGGGTAGTGTCTTTCCTGGTCATCCTGGGAACATTTTTGCTTGCACTTCAGTTCAGAAGTACCAGTTTCTATATTTTTACAATATAGAAATAGTCATGGAGTTTTTAGCATGGAGAACTTTAGCATGGAGAACTGAATCTCATTTTTCCTAGATTTCTGCTGTCAGAAGATAATGGTCCTGGGGCACCTGGGTGGCTCAGTCATTTAAGAGGCTGCCTTCAGCTCAGGTTATGATCCCAGGGTCCTGGGATTGAGCCCCACATTGGGCTTCCCGCTCAGTGGAGAGCCTGCTTCTCCCTCTCACTCTGCCACTCTCCTTGCTCTCTATCTCTCTGTCAAATAAATAAATAAAATCTTTTTTAAAAATTAAAAAAAGAAGATAATGGTCCTTTCTAGTCCTGATCCTTCACCTTCCCCTCCCAGCATTAGAATTTTCCTCCTCTTCCATATAAATCTTACTTCTCCCCTTGACTTCTTTGACATCATATTTTTGCTTTTCTACTTGTATCTCTGAGCTTTTTTTTTTTTTTTTTAAGATTTTATTTATTTGACAGAGACACCGCAAGAGAGGGAACACAGCAAGGGAAGTGGGAGAGGGAAAAGCAGGCTTCCTGCGGAACAGGGAGCCCAGTATGGGGCTCGATCCCAGGACCCTAGGATCATGACCTCAGACAAAGGCAGACGCCTAACGACTAAGCAACGGAGGCGCCGCTCTCTGAGCCTTTTTTCCCCTTTGTGTCTTACTGATCCGTTCTCTCTTTCTTTCCTTCCTTCTTTCTTATTTATTTGAGAGAGAGAGAGAGAAAGGGAGCCTGCATACTTGAGTGGGATTGGGGGTGGAGAGAGGGAGAGAATCTCAAGCAAAATCTGTACTGAGTGCAGAGCCCAATGCTGGGCTCCATCTCATGACCCTGATATCATAATCTGGGCTGAAACCAACAGTCGGATGCTTAACCAACTGAGCCACCCAGACACCCCCTGGTTCTGCTTTCTTTCCCATCACTAAGTTGTCTTTCAGAAGAGTCCAGGGCCTGCAGCTCCTCCTCATCTCTAGTTTGGTAAGTGCCTGTGGGTATTCCTTATTAACTCACTCCTGCCTGTGCTCAGGTCTCTTAGAGGTCCAAATACTAATTCTGATTCTACATTGATTTTTTTTTTTCATCAGTTTCTCTGTTATTGCTTCTCAGCTCCCCCATTGCACCATTATTCTTTAGCCTTCTAACTGAAAACCTTGGCAAAATCTGACATTTTCCTGACCATATGCTATTTTTACCAACTTTATCCCAGAGCTCCCTTTTCCTCTTTTTTTTTTCCCTGTGATCACACTTGTCACCTTTCAGCTAGGATTTCTGTAGCAAACTACTAAACTCTTCTCTTTTCTAGCATATTTCCCTTCTAGTTTGTGTGAGTTGTTGAATCTTTTTAAAATCCTACTTAAGGAAAAAAAAAATCCTATTTAAGGGGCGCCTGGGTGGCTCAGTGGGTTAAGCCTCTGCCTTTGACTCAGGTCATGATCTCAGCGTCCTGGGATCAAGCCCCGCATCGGGCTTTCTGCTCAGTGGGGAGCCTGCTTCATTCCCTCTCTCTGCCTCCCTCTCTGCCTACTTGTAATCTCTCTCTGTGTCAAATAAATAAATAAAATCTTTAAAAAAAAATAAAATCCTATTTAATTTACTGAAATCCTTTTGGGAATAGGCAGGATGAAATTAGATGAATAGAGTCTTTCTCAACCCCATCCTCATCTCTGTTAAGGATTGTTGCTGATAATCAAACTTTTCAGATACTCACTTCCTCAACTCAGATGTTCTTTCCTTGTCAGCTGATGAGGTCACATGTTAGATTGTCATCATTCCAAACTGATTAGCTAAGATCCTAAACAAGATCCCCAGGTGATTGTCTGTACGTTGAGGTTTTTATTTATTTTTTATTTTTTAAAGATTTTATTTATTTATTTGAGAGAGAGAGATCACAAGTAGGCAGAGAGGCAAGCAGAGAGAAAGAGAGAAGAGGAAGCAGGCTCCCCGCCGAGCAAAGAGCCCGATGCGGGACTCGACCCCAGGACCCTGAGATCATGACCTGAGCCGAATGCAGAGGCTTAACCCACTGAGCCACCCAGGCACCCCTTTATTTATTTTTTAAAAAGATTTTATTTATTTGACAGAAACAGCTAGAGAGGAAATACAAGCAGGAGGAGGAGGAGCAGGAGTGGGAGAGGGAGAGTCAGGTTTCCTGCTGAGCAGGGATCCCTGATAAGGGGCTCAACCCCAGGACCCTGGGGTCATGATCGGAGCAGACATTTAACGACTGAGCCACCCAGGTGCCCCGAGGCACACTGTTCTAATAACAAACAAGAAATAGCTCTTGTTTCTGAAACTGGTTACCAAGTAATGGCTGGAATTTTATTTTCTTATCCCTCCTCATTCCATGTTCTTCTTGTTTTTAGCCAACTACTGAGATAGTGAGGGTTCTTGTTCTGATATGGCTGACTCAAACCTTCAGTCTGGCTTCCAAGTCAATGGTGGTATAGGATTGGTCTAGGCTTCTACTACCTTTACTTCAAGGAGGTGCCTTGGTAGAGAGGAATAAATTTGTCCCAGGTCCTATAACCAGTACATGGGCCCTGGCACAGACATTATGATAGTGGGGAAAGCAAAGGTTTTTACATTCTTGCTTTATTACTTACATAGATGGGAGATAATGGAAGTGTTACTTAACTTCTCTAAGCCTAAATTTATCATCTCTAAACTAAGACATGAAAATATCTGCCTGAGAGGATTGTTAGGAGGATTAAATGTAGGGTATTTAGAGTATAATTCCTGGCACAGAGTAGGAATTACACTTTCCCCTTTCATTCTCCAGCCATTTGGTACCCGGTTCACTGCCTCAGTTTGAGGATGGCTGGTTTTTACTTGTCAGCCCTCTGCCTCCTACAACTGGGAAAGAGGATGAACATTTTGTTATCTACTGCAGCTTATAAAATCTTTACCAGCTTTATAAGAATATTAGTAGCCCTGGGTGCCACGTTCAGTTAAGCATCCAGCTCCTGATTGCAGCTCAGATCTTGATCTCAGAGTTGTGAGTTCAGACTCCATGTTGGCCTCCACGCTGGGCATGAAGTCTACTTTAAGAAAAAAGGAATATTAGTAGCCCTTATAACCAGGATGGGATCTAGCAGCCCCATCATTTATGCAGATGAGGGAACTGCAGACTTTAAAGATCCCCAGGAGGGAGTCAGTCTGTGTAGCTGAGAGATCTGGAGATGGAGTTTTCCACTGTGTAATCTTAGTTTTCTTATAGGTGTTATAAAATCCCTCATTGGCAATGGCTTGAGACAATGAGAACTGAGCAAAAATTGAATCTGTGGAGGAATGCAGTAGGTCCCCTATAACGTGGAAGGTAAACATCTACTGTCTTGTTGCCAGTTCCCAAGTCATATTGGAACAGTTCACTGCTCTGCATTTTCTGTATCTGGCCCAGCTGATAGGGACAGGCTTCTCATTTAATTTGTGCCCTTGCTTAAGTGTTTCTCCTGGCACAAACATTGCATTTTTCTTCATCTTTAAGAAAATGCATAGAACACTAGGTGAATGCCAGTCACTTTGGAACTGAGGGCACCTCTGGCTTTCTGTCCCTGTGGCGTCTTGACAGATCTCTCCATGCGGAGTTACTTTTGAATAATTATCATCTTGCAAGGGTCTGCTTTCAAGTGAGTGAATTAAAGTGGGAATAAAGTGGGTGGATTGGAAAGTAATTTCGGGAAATCACCACTTTACATGGAAAAAAGAACAAGTGGAAATAGACTAAAATGTTAACAGTCCTTGTCTTTAGATAGAAGGACTGTGAGTAAAGTATCTTTTTATTATTCTGGGATTTCACATTTCCTAAAGTGAACACATACTATCTTTATAATAGGAAAAAGAACTTTAAAATTGCCATTTTAAATTACTGGTAAACGGTGATATCCAAATGAAAAGTAACCATAGTTTATAGTGTGATTAATAAACACACAACGAGGGGCGCCTGGGTGGCTTAGTTGGTTAAGCATTAGACTCTTGGTTTCAATCTCAGGGTCATGAGATGGAGCCCTGAATGGGCTTCTATGCTCAGCACAAAGTCTGCTGAGATTCCCTCTCCCTCTGCCTGCCCCTCTTGCTTGTATGAGCTCTCTCTCAAATAAATAAATAAGTCTTTTAAAATAAAAATTAAAAAAAAAATAAACACACGAATATAGATTTCAGACCAGTATTTTGGGTTAATTGGGTCAATGTGGTATTTTAAGAGAATTGCAAATGCCAGCTGAGATTTGTGACGAAAGATTCAAGCCACCTCATTCCCTTATGAAATGTACATGGTAGGGGTGCCTGGATGGCTAAGTCAGTTAAGTGTCTTCCTTCAGCTCAGGTCATGATCCCAGGGTCCCAGGATCGAGCTCACTGTCAGGGTCCCTGCTCAGCAGGGAGCCTATTTCTCCCTCTGCTGCTCCCCCTGCCTGTGCTCTCTCTCTGTTAAGTAAGTAAATAAAATCTTTAAAAAAAATAAAGTAGGGGCACCTGGGTGGCTCAGTGGGTTAAAGCCTATGCCTTCAGCTCAGGTTATGACCCCAGGGTCCTGGGTTTGAGCCAAGCATCAGGCTCTCTGCTCAGCAGGGAGCCTGCTTCCATCTCTCTCTCTCTCTCTGCCTGCCTCTCTGCCTACTTGTGATCTCTGCCTGTCAAATAAATAAATAAAATCTTTAAAAAATAATAATAAAATAAAAAAGAAATGTATGTGGTATAAAAACAAAATAAAATAAAAATTCAGCTTCTGGCCATTCAGTAGCTCACTTAAGATTATAGGATCCCTGGGATGTCTGGGTGGCTCAGTTGGTTAAGCAGCTGCCTTTGGCTCGGGGTCATGATCCCAGCCTCCTTGGATCAAGTCCCACATCGGGCTCCTTGCTCAGCGGGGAACCTGCTTCTCCCTCTGCCTCTGCCTGCCACTCTATCTGCCTGTGCTCACTCTCTCTGTCAAATAAATAAATAAAATATTAAAAAAAAAAAAGATTATAGGATCCCTGGCAACTGAGAAAAAGAACCATGTTCTTTTGGAGGTTAAATACCATCAAGTTTGTGATCTGTTAAGTGGCACAGATTTTGGGATGCTCGTGATTGGCCTGTGGGGTCCATGTTTGAGGAGTTTCTTGACTGGCGTCCTCTGGGTTCTTAGGAGGAATGATAAAAAGGCTTTTGTTAGTTTGTTCTCATGTAGTCACAGTTGGAAGCAGAATTTGTTTTGGTGTATTGGTCAGTAATAGCTAAAAGGTAGCCTAGAATCTATACCTTCTCCGTAGCTAAGTAAATCAAAGCCCTGTAATCCTATGTCTGGAGGGAAAAACTGAAAAATGAATTAATATAGTAGACTAATATTTTATGAAGGCTTTTGTGATTGTCACCAATCAGAAGTAATTGTTTCTTCCTTGAACTATTTTTTTTTAAAGATTTTATTTATTTATTTGACAGAAAGAGAGAGAGAGAGATCACAGATAGGTGAAGAGGCAGACAGAGAGAGAGGGGGAAGCAGGCTCCCTGCTGAACAGAGAGCCTGATGCAGGGCTCGATCCCAGGACCCTGGGATCATGACCTGAGCCAAAGGCAGAGGCTTTAACCCACTGAGCCAGGCAGGTTTCCCTTCTTTGAACTATTATGGCTCTTCTTTTTACTTCTCATTTTGTAGTTAGTTTTATAGCTAGCTGTCATCTCTACTCTTTAGTGAGCTGGTGGAATGCAGGGGCCTTTTTTTAAATCTTCCATAATGCTTTGCACACTGGCACTCAGTAAGTGGTAATAGCTATATCCCCAACTTACTTAATTAGCATTTATCCTGACTGATGAGTTCATGACCAAGGCAGAGGGGGAACCTGGGCCTTTAAAGTCTGGAGGGGAGTCACTTGTCTGTAATATCCAGTATTTGCAGCCTCTCCCCATGACTCCCTGTCCAGTGGGTTGGAGTAAGGCTTCATGACTCATTACCCTGTCTCCTCCTCTCCAACTACTCTCCTCTCCTAGAATTGTTTCCCTGTCTTCTCCCTCTCTGTGTTAGTTATCTTTTGCTATAAGACAAATCACTCCAAAACAGAATTACTATTATTATTTATACTTTCCATTGGTCGGGAATTCCAGTGGTGGCTTGGTAAGGTGGTTCAGCTCAGAGTCTCCAATGTGGTTGCAGTCATATCTTTGGGGTTGCAGTCATCTGAGGTCTTGACTGAGGATGGAAGATCCCTCTGCAAGATAGCTCACTCACATGGCTGGCAGGCTGGTACTGGCAAGATGATTCCTCTTGGCATAGGCCTCCCCAGAGGACTGTTTGATATGCTTCACAGTACCATAGCTGGCGTCCCCCAGAACTAATACATGAAGACTATAACGTCTTTAAGCAGAAGCTATGCCATTTATGACACAGCCTCAGAAGTCATAGATTGTTGCCTCTGCCATATTTTATTATGTTACACACCCCTGATTTATTTTTATTGGAGACTACATGACTGCAAATATTAGGAGTCAGGGATCACTGAGTTATTTGGAGGCCATCTTGGAAGCTGGCTCTCATACTCTCCATCCACTGTTGTGATTCCCCAAGTAAAGGCTAATGAGTTTAGCCTTGGTTCCTCTCCCCCTTTCTTTATTTTATTTTTTTTTTAAAGATTATTTATTTATTTATTTGACAGAGAGATTACATGTAGGCAGAGAGGCAGGCAGAGAGAGAGAGGAGGAAGCAGGCTCCCTGCTGAGCAGAGAACCCGATGTGGGACTCAATCCCAGGACTCTGGGATCATGACCTGAGCTGAAGGTAGCGGCTTAAACCACTGAGCCACCCAGGTGCCCTTTATTTTATTTTTTAAAGATTTTATTCATTTATTTGACAGACAGAGATCACAAGTAGGCAGAGAGGCAGCCAGAGAGAGAGAGTTGGGGAAACAGGCTCCCTGCTTATCAGAGAGCCCGAAATGGGGCTTGATCCCCAAACCCTGAGATCATGACCTGAGCTGAAGGCAGAGGCTTAACCCACTGACCCACCCAGGTGCCCCTCATCTCCCTCTTTCATTCTCATTCTTTTTTTTTTTTTTTAAAGATTTTATTTATTTAATTATTTATTTGACAGAGAGAGATCACAAGTAGGCAGAGAGGCAGGCAGAGAGAGAAGGAAGCAGGCTCCCTGCTGAGCAGAGAGCCCAATGCGGGACTCGATCCCAGGACCCTGAGATCATGACCTGAGCTGAAGGCAGCGGCTTAACCCACTGAGCCACCCAAGCACCCCATTCTCATTCTTTAATCAGGGCCTCATCCTAGCGTTAGCCTTCAATTTTTGTTTCCCTCTTAATCCTTCCTCCCAAACTGTTGTTTCTTGAAGCGTAACATTGAGCATGTTGTTCTCTCAGCTATACATCTTCAGTAACTAAACTGGACACTGCAGAAGGGCAAAGACTATTGTATTAATAAAAAAAAAATACGACCACAAACTTACTTAGAATAACACACAACACACATTTATTACCTGACAATATCTGGAGGTTGGGAATCTGGCATGGGTTTACCAGGTCTTGTGCAAGTCTGTAAGTCGAAGTTGTTGGTCAGGGCTATTTTCTCATCTGAGGTTTGATTGAGGAACGATCCACTTCCAGCTCACGTGGTTATTGGCAGCAGTCAGTTTTCGCAAGTTGTTAGACTGAAGGTCTTAGTTTCTTACTCTTTTGGCTGGGGACCGTCCTCAGTTCCTTGCCATGTGGCCCTCTTCACAACATGCCAGCTTTTTCAAAGCTATCAAAGGAAAGTGTGTTTTTCAGCAAGATGAGTGTTAAAATATTATATAATATCATCATGTACAGCTACTTGTGTACATACCATCACTTGCCATTTTGGTTAAAAGCAAGCCAGGGGTCCCACCTACCCTCAGTGGTGGGAAGGGGGTTATGCAAGGGTATGAATAGGAATAGGAGACAGAGATCACTTTAGTCTGCCTTGACTATTTAGTTTCCTTTGTCTTCAGCATCCTGAGCAGTATATGACACATACTAAGCTCTAGTATTTGAATGAAGGGACATAGTGAGACTATTGTGTTTTCAACTTCTAGTTTAAGCCTCTTTCTTTTTTTTTTTTTTAAAGATTTTTATTTATTTATTTGACAGACAGAGATCACAAGCAGGCAGAGAGGCAGGCAGGGGGGGTGGAGCAGGCTTCCTGCGGAGCAGGGAGCCCGATGCGGGGCTCGATCCCAGGACCCTGAGATCATGACCCAAGCCGAAGGCAGCAGCCCAAACCACTGAGCCACCCAGGTGCCCCTAAGCCTCTTTCTTTACTTCATTTTCTTCTGTTTCAGAGTTACTGATTTATTCTTGAGAATCCCCTGCTCTCATCTGTCCTCATGGATGAACTTCAGGATGTTCAACTCACAGAGATCAAACCACTTCTAAACGATAAGGTAAGGACTACACTGTTTTCACTAAAATATATATGTCTTTTCTTCTGTGATAGATTCATTTTCTATATTTTCTGAATAGTAACTAATTCAAAAACACATTTAGCTTTTCTATGAAGGAAATACTTAAAAAATACATTTCTTAAGAATCTTTTTGATCTCTTTCCTTCCTTTTTTCTTTCCTCCTACTTTTGCTTCCATGGACTGAATTCAATCAGATTATCCTTGAGATTTTCCTGTTTTACTGATAGAGACGGTAAAGGAAAAAATAATATGACAGAGTTACACAGAAAGTATGAGAGAAAGATTTGACTTAGAATCCAAGTGCCTGACTTTCAATCAATAAGAAAAATGAACATCCAAGGGGCACCAGGGTGGCTCAGTGGGTTAAAGCCTCTGCCTTCGGCTCAGGTCATGATCCCACATCTTGGGATCTCTTTGCTCGGCAGGGAGCCTGCTTCCTCCTCTCTCCCTACTTGTGATCTCTGTCTGTCACATAAATAAATGAAAAAAGAAAAATGAACATCCATGTCTGGTGATGTATATAGGCTGCAAAACTTTCCCTAAAGTTTTTCAAATCTGTGATGTGACCTTTCTGTCATCTTTGAGGTTTTCATCAGGTTGTGTGGATGCTGATAATACACCCTGTTTTTATGTTAGTATTAGAGAACAGTGGGCAGCATAGTTCCCAGCCACCAGGATTCAGGGAGGAGTGGTGTGATGGTAGGTGTCCCTCTCCATTCAGTAAATGTGCCTGAAATTCCCTCTTTTCTAACCTGTGCTTTGGATTTATTGTCATTGCACCTATTAAAATACTCTTTTTATTTATTTATTTTTATTTGACAGAGAGAGAGAGATCACAAGTAGGCAGAGGCAGGCAGAGAGAGAAAGAGGGGAGGAAGCAGGCTCTCTGCGGAGCAGAGAGCCCGCGGGGCTTGATCCCAGGACCCTGGGGTCATGACCTGAGCCGAAGGCAGAGGCTTTAACCCACTGAGCCACCCAGGCACCCCCTATTAAAATACCCTTGTAGCTTGGTGTGAATGAGCCTGTGGCATTCTCCCCTGAGAAAAGTATTGATGGGGCACCTGGGTGGCTCAGTTGTTAGGCATCTGCCTTCAGCTTGGGTCATAATCCCAAGGTCCTGGGATCGAGCCCTATATCGGGCTCCCTGCTCAGCGGGGAGCCTGCTTCTCCCTCTCCCCGGCTGCTCCCCTGCTTGTGTTCCCTCTCTTGCTGTGTCTGTCTCTGTCAAATAAATGAATAAAATCTTAAAAAAAAAAAAGAAAGAAAGAAAAATATTGATAAAAAGTAAGAGTAAAGATGGATGAGGTTGGGATAGGGGTGCTACACCAGAAGACACTGTTGCCCCTTATCTTTTTTTGCCCAAAGACCCACCTCTAACTTCTGGGGCTGTTGACTTACTGCGTGTTTATTAATTTGCTATTGGATCTTGCCAGGCCCATTTTTTATTCGTGTGACCTCATCTCTCTACCTACATTCCCACCCTTTCGTTATTCTTCACTAGTTTTTGCTTTCTCCCTCCTGAAGTTGCACAAACTTTTTTTAGTCCCCATTTGGTTTTTCCTGCTGCTTTCCCTCATGTTTTCAGAAAACTCTCTCCTCCTTTATTGCCTTTGTTGCATGTGAAGGGCTGTCCCCAAAATGGTGTGCCACAAGGAGGAGGAAGGAAATAAAATCTGCATCTGTAGAGCTTATGTGTAGCCACAGAGATGAATAGTTATAGGTGAGAATAGGCAGTTTAGCTTCAGGAAGGTAGTAATCTATCCTAAACCTGGCTGCTCATTAGAATCAGATGGGTAATTGTTTTAAAAATACAGAATACTGGGTCCCACTCTAGACCAACTGAATTGGAATGCGAGGAGAAGGGGATGGGACACACACATACCATTCTGTGATCAGTGGGGTCTTCGAGTTTGGCTGCTTTCTGGAATTACTTGAAATTTAAAAATCACTATTGGTTTTTGGTAGAGATTCTCCACAAAGATTCTGACTGAATTGGTCTGGGGGGTGGTTGAGCTTTTTTAAAAAATCCCAAAGTTGAGAACCATGCCTCAAGTGACTGGTTAGTCATTGTTGGAAATGCATGACCTGATGTTTGAGGACTGGGGCACAAATAGAGGAGGATCCTTCCTGAACCCTGGAAATTCATAGGATGCCTGAGTAGCACCTACATGAAAGAGCTGCAGGAGTTAATTTACCACATATCTCATAGAAAAGACAGCTGGAAAAGGGAAGATTGAGTGAATCTGACCATAGAAAAGCAGTGAATTAATTCCTGGGTCCTTCCTTCTTGAGGCCATAGTGATACCTTGGCTGCATCTGAAGTGTGCCCAAGTGGTATTGATTGAATTGTGCACCTTTCCTCTCCCCAAACTCACATGTTAAAACCCTCATCCTCTATGTGACTGTTTGGAGTTAGGGCCCTTAGATGTGATTAAGGTTAAATGAAGTCATAGGGTAGAATTGGAGCTTGAATCCAATAGAATTGGTGGCCTTGTTCACGAGGAAGAGTGCGATCTCTCTCACACACACATACTGGCCTCCCACGTGAGGACATAGCAAGGTGGTAGCCATCTGCAAACCAGGAAAAGAGCTCTCACCAGAAACCAAACCCTGCTAGAATCTTGATCTTGAACTTCCATCCTCCAGAACAATCAGAAAATCAATTTCTCTTATTTAAGCCTCTCAGGCATTCCAAGCAGTCTAAGACACCAAGCTATCAATGTCTCACTTCCTAACATCTGTTAGCTCCTCTTTGATAGGTCTGTGGTGTTCCTACCCACTTTCCATGCTCCCTCTCTCTCTCAATGCTTGCTGTGGAGCAGGACTTCTCGGTTTTGGGCTGGACGTTCCTATCCCCTCAATATTCATGAGAGCTCCCCAGCTCCAGCCCAGCTTTGTAGAAGAAGATCGAGAAGAGGTCCTCTTTGGATGGCGGCATTCCCAAAGAAAGAGTTCCACCCGCTGTGCTCCCCCTGCCTCAATACCTGAGTGCTGCTCTCTTTGCCCAGCAAGTGTGTGCTTCTGCATTCATTGTGAAAGGTGTGATGATATATTGGCAGTGTCCTTCATCATTTACTCTGTTTGATCCCCCGGAGCCCGGTGGTATAGGGAGCACAGATCAGTTTGTTCCCATACTGCTGGTAAGAAAACTAAGGATGAGAAGGGTGAAGTGTCTTACTTGGATTGAGTACCAAAGAATGCTTGCTGTGGAGCAGGACTTCTCGGTTTTGGGCTGGACTGTTGTGTACGTTGTAGGATGTTTAGCAGCATCCTGAGTCTTACCCACTAGATGCCAGCATCTCTCAGTTGTGACAACCAAAAATGTCTCCAGACATTGTCAGATGCCCCCTGGGGGCAGAGTCTCCCCATTTGAGAACCACTACTGTAGGGGATAGGCCTCCAAATTTGAATAGAAGTCTTGAAATTGTTTGTTTGCGAGGAGTTGTTGGTTTTTTTTTGTTTTTTGTTTGTTTGTTTGTTTGTTTGTTTGTTTTTTGGCTAGCCTGCTGTTATTTATTAAGCACTCTTATGTGCCAGGTGTTTTACCTACCTTCTCTCTTTTAATCAAAAGAGTATTCATTTGAAGTACATAGTATTATTCTTCACTTAGTAGAAGGAAATCTGACTGAAAAACTGACTTGCCATGTCAGTATGTGGCAGTCAGGACTGAAACTAGGTCTGTCCTGTCCTAATACCTGAGGCCTTTCCACTATGCTGACCCCATCACCTCTGTGGCTTGCCCTGTCTATTTAAGGAAAAGTCTTAAAACATGTATCAGTTCACTTCATCTTTTTGTCCATTCTTGTAGATATACTCTTACCCAGAAGCCATTGCTGTACCCTTCCAGGCTTCAGGGCGCTGGAGGAAGTCTAGACCCAACCTATAATGGAGAGATTTGTCCTGAGATGACTATAAGGAAGCATTCTCAAAATAGCTCTAAGCGAGGCTTATGTTAACTCATCTCTTGTCATTTGTTGGTACTTTTCCCATTTAATTTTAGCGTGCTGGTAATTTTGTCTGTGGCTCAGATTTGTGAAGAAGTGGGTAATTTTGCCATGCTTGTTTTGGCTCCAGTGATGAAAAGATGCAACTGCCAGCACTTATCTTTGTTTTGGGGGGCAGAAATTGTACAGACATATGAACTGATATTTTTTAAAAATACCATTTAACTATTTTTAGTGCATTTTCACAAATACTATCTTCTCCTTAAATCTCCCAACCTCCTATGAAATGAGGTAAGTCGTTAAAGGTTTTAAGTACTTAAAATGGAGTTTTAATCCCATTTTACAGGTAAAGCTCAAAGTGGTTATATGACTTATCCAGGATTAGTACCTGGAAGCCAAGACTAGTACCCACATTCTGTTGACTTCAACCCAGATCACAGGGTTTAGGCCTCTTCCCACCATCTGCTGCCTCTTGGAGCTGGTTATTCCAGCTTCCTCAGCTAACCTTATAACAAGCAAGAGAGTTGACCAGTTAGTGCTTCCTTTTCCCTGACCTCAACTACATTAAAATATGTACCAGAAAAGACTAGCAGAAAAATGATAGCAGCTGTTTGTTGGTAGAGAGATGATAGACGATTATAGTTTTCTTCATACTTTTCTATAATGAGCATGTACCTTCCTTTTTATAATTAGAAAACCAGAAAAGGGGGCACCTGGGTGGCTCCAGTCAGTTAAGCGTCTGTCTTTGGCTCAGGTCTTGATCCTGGGTCCTGGATTCGAGCCCCACATCCACCTATCTGCTCAGCAGAGAGTGAGTCTGCTTGTCTCCCTCTCCCTCTGCCTGCTTGGTGCTCGCTCTCTCTGTGTGTCAAAGAAATAAATAAAATCTTAAAAAAAAAAAAAAAAAGAAAGAAAGAAAGAAAGAAAAAGAAAAAAGAAAACCAGAAAAAAAGGATTTGGTATGGTGTGAAAAATACTGGGCCTAGTGAAAGCCAAAGGGCAGTCTTGAGGAAATAAGTAGAAGACCACTGTTGGCTTCTACAGAATCGAGGAAATATCAAGGAGGGGAATAACTATTTAGTGGGGAGAATAGAAACAAGTTATTTACTTATTCCTGGTTGTTAAAATTCCTGGTTGAAAGTGAGATAGACCCTACTGCAGTTTAAGTTTTCGGGCTCTGTAAGTACCTGGAAGTGTAAGCAGAGGAGAGAGGAGGGAGAAGCTGTGGGTGAGCATTTTTGTTAACTTTCAGGACAGCAGAAAGAGCCAGAGGGGTTAGTGCCAAGGCTTTTTTTTTTTCTTTAATTTTAAAAACAGTTACTGACATTTTCATTAACGAGTGTTATCTGTGAAGTGCTACATCTACTGTGCCCTGGAGGGTGTCCCTTAAATGTGCTAAGAAGTAATTGTCCCATGTTGTCAGAAATGGCTTAGATGGGACTGGAGCAGGAAGTGAGTTCCCAAGCAAGTAATGGTGCCATTGTGTCAAAACACTGTCAACCAGTTACAAGATCAGCAGGAGATAGTGGAAGAAGCCTTAGCCATGGAAGTTTTTAGTGCAGGCAGTCAGTGACACATGTTGTTAGCCTGATAGTATGTTAGTTTAGAGGAGAGGATATTTTAGAGTTGAAATTGTACCTTTTCAGCAGTCTGCAGATGATTATCTGATTGTAGATAGTTTTATCCAAGTATCTGACCTCTTTACAAATTTCCTTATGAAATCTGTTTCTTTTTTTTTTTTTTTTAAGATTTTATTTATTTATTTGACAGATAGAGATCACAAGTAGGCAGAGAGGCAGGTAGAGAGAGAGGTGGGGGAAAGCAGGCTCCCTGCTGAGCAGAGAGCCCCATGCGGGGCTCGATCTCAGGACCCCGAGATCATGACCTGAGCCGAAGGCAGAGGCTTTAACCCACTGAGCCACCCAGGCACCCCTGAAATCTGTTTCTTAATTAATATTTTTTTGAAGGTAATAATGTAGATGCTCTAAATATATATACACATATACGCACATAAACACTTGTGTGTATATATATGTGTGTGTATATATATAATTTTAAATCTGGATTATCAGTTTGAGGAGATTCCTATTTTAAAACAGTTTATTAATGATTGTAAAACATAGATTTATTAATCTGTGTTGATTAATCTTTATCAACAAAGAAAAACAGTATTTTCTAGGCCTATTTAACTCTTCTGCTTATACAGTTCCTTATCTTTCCACTTTCTATTGGTAAGGATTATTGTCTTTTGTTACTAAAAATGCCATTTCTTATTCTGTTTGACATTTTTTTTTAATCAGTTTGTTTCTAAAATTTTTACTGTTGTAACAACTCCTTTCCACTCTAGTTCCTACCATATCAATAGCATGTAACTTTGGTATTCATTTCTCTTTTTTTAAAAGATTTTATTTATTTATTTGACAGAGAGAGAGAGAACATAAGCAGGGGGAGAGGCAGAGGGAGAGGGAGAAGCAGACTCCCTGCAGAATAGGGGAAGTCCGATATGGGACTTGATTCCAGGACTCCAGGATCATGACCTGAGTCAGAGGCAGTGGCTTAACCAACCAAGCCACGCAGGCGCCCCTAGTATTCATTTCCTAACTCAAATTGAGTAAGTATCTCAATTTTGAGATGCTTCTAAGCATTATAAAATGATGTTTACTGCATTTACTAAGTACCAGGACTGGGGATAGAGTGATAAATCAGACACAGGTCAAGTTCACAGAAGAGGTAGATTTAACTCAAATTCTTTTTCAATTGTTAGTTAGTTCTAAGATTTTACACATCTTACCTTTCTTTATATCTGTTGTTTTCTGTCTTTTGAAACTATATATGCCTCTTGACTGGATCTCATGTTGGGAAACTACATTTCTCTTCTCCCTAGAAATAACTTGTTTTTTAAATGCCCTCCACCCCTTCTTTTCATACTTTATTCATTGATCTATTCTTACTTGCTTCTTGCTTATTCTCCAGCCTTGTATTTGAGAGAATGACTTTTTTTTAATTTACCTTCTTGAGCTGCTTCATTTACCTTCTATATTTGGCTCTGAGGCTGCACCAGGAAATACTGCCCTTGGCTGGCTTCTACCTTGACTGTAACTTACAGTAAAAATATATCTTTTTTCTTGACTTATTCTTTTTTCTGTCTTTCCCCCAAATAATTCTATTACTTTAATTTCCTACGTGAATCCCTTTCTGCTAATTAAGTCTGTTTAGTGCAAGAATCTCTCTGAACATGGAATTACTGGTATCTTCAAAATGGATAGAAAGAAAAAAAAACACCCAGAGCTGGAAACGTGTAGAAGTTTTGTTAGAGTGTAACCATGTACCTCAAATACCAGAGATAGGTAAGTCTCCAGCGAATTCTTTCTCCTTCTAGGATACAACCAGTGAATAGTATTAAATTTTTAATGAGTCCAGAGAATATGGCTTCAGTTTACCACTGGTGAATGGGGTCCAGCTAATGATCTCCATTCAGACACTTGGATGCCAAATATTGTCAGACATACCTTATCATATCCTTTCTCTGAGATGATCACTCAAGAAGCTTGAAACCATTCTTTAAGACTGTCTGGCATGTCTTAAAAACAACAACAGCAGGGACACCTGGATGTCTCAGTTGGTTACACAGACAACTCTTGATCTCAGCTCAGATCTTGATGTCAGCGTTGTGAATTGAAGTCCTGGGTTGGGTTCCATGCTGGGTGTGGAGCCTACTTAAAAAAAGAAGACAAATTAAAACAACATTAAGTTTTACACTGAGGAATGTATAGAATTGTTGAATCACTGCATTGTATATCCAAAGCTAATACAACACTGTATTTTTTTTTTTAAGATTTTATTTATTTATTTGACAGACAGAGACCACAAGTAGGCAGAGAAGCAGGCGCAGAGAGAGAAGGAAACAGGCTCCCTGATGAGCAGAGAGCCCGATGCGGGGCTCGATCCCAGAACCCTGGGATCATGACCTGAGCCAAAGGCAGAGGCTTTAACCCACTGAGCCACCCAGGCGCCCCTACAACAATGTATATTAATTATACTGGAATTAAAGTAAAGAGGTGTTAGATAATCTTCATTCAATTATTATTACCTTTTCTCTGGGAGTCTGGCTGTGTATGTTGGATAAAGAGCATATAGTTGTTTTTCGCTAGGTATTAAAGAAGAGTGGCTTTGATTTCTGGAGAGAATTGCCTCTTTCTGCTTTTAGTATTTTAGAGGCTTTGTGCTCCTCTCAGGCTTTAGGAACTCACAAAATACCTCATGACTGTGATCATATGGTTATGAGGAAGGGGAACTCATGCATATAATGACAGCTGCTTCCCAAATAGCTCATCAGAATTTGTGTCTGTCTATTTTATGACCAAGATTTTAGTTCAGTCTAGAGTGATTTTTCTCTAATCTTTCTAAATAATTGGAACAAAGCACTGTTATCTTTTTTTTTTAAGATTTTATTTATTTGACAGAGACACAGTGAGAGAGGGAGCACAAGCAGTGGGAGAAGGAGAGGGAGAAGCAGGCTCTCTGCTGAGCAGGGAGCTCGATGGGGGGCTTGATCCCAGGACCCTGGGACCATGACCTGAGCTGAAGGCAGATGCTTAACAACTGAACCACCCAGATGCCCCCTAATATGATCTTTTTTTATATTATTATACATTATTTCTCAAGTGATTAAGTGAACCTTTAAATCTTATATTATAAAATACTAAGTTACAAACATATATTTTGTACCATACCAAATGTTTTTTTTTTTTTTTCTAGTTACAGAAAGGGAGGTACTTGCTCATTATAGAGAAGTATAAAGAAAATTATAATCATTATCTCTCCATTGAGAAATAGTTGCTATGGTTAATGTTTTTGGTGTTTTTCTGCTAGTCTTTTGGTACATATTCATGTAGTTGAGGTCAAAGTGTGAAGACAATTTGTATCCTAATTTATTTTCACTGAATGACCATATCCTACTGAAACCATCTACCCTAGTCCATGAGAGGGCCCTTTTTGCTTCTCACAGTCTAACTAGAAATGACTTCTCTGAAAAAGTTCTTAAGTATTGTATGAGACTAGTGGGAGTCGTGGAACATGATAATCCTTTCGCCAATGGCAGCATTCTTTGAAGATGTGCTGTATGGTCCCATCTGCATGGTTTCTTTGCATGCTGTGACTGCATCAGATTTTATTTGTGAACTTGGTTTCATACCAGGAATAATAATATTTCAGACTAGCAGTCTCTACCACTCTCTTTGCTGTTCTTAGTGCCACCTCCTCTCTCTGTGATTGGTAATCTATTGTGGCTTTACTGCCACTTACAGAGAAACAAGGATGTGTTCATCCATAGCCTTATTCTTTCAGAATCTTTCTGTATTTGCAATGCCCAATAATACATTAGGTACTAACCACATGTGTCTGTTGAGCACTTGAAATGTGAATAATGTGACTGAGAAACTGGATTTTTTTGTTTTAATAAATTTTAGTTGACACATGTGACTAATGTCTACCACAGTAGATCATGGCACTCTAGATCATCTCATTTAGTTCTGCTAGTTACTCTTATGGAAAGAACAGCTTGTATCTTTGGGTTGTGTGGATGTATGTGTGTGTTTTATATACTGGGCTTAAAAATTTTTTTAACCTCTCTGTTTTGGCCTGCCAGGAGTGTAGAGTGTGATACAGAACTCACTCTCTCTTTCTTTCTTTTTCTTTCTTTCTTTCTTCCTTTCTCTCTCTCTTTTTTTCTTTCTGATTTATTTATTTATCTTAGATGTGGGGAGAGGAAGAGGAAGAGTCTCTCTCTCTTTTGTTTTTGTTTTTGTTTTTAAAGATTTATTTATTTATTTATTTGACAGACAGAGGCAGAGAGGAGGAAGCAGGCTCCCCCACCACTGAGCAGAGAGCCCAATGCAGGGCTCAATCCCAAGACGCTGAGATCATGACCTGAGCAGAAGGCAGAGGCTTTAACCCACTGAGCCACCCAGGCACCCCAAGAGGAAGAGTCTTAAGCAGACTCCACCCTGAGCGCAGCGCCCAATGTAGGGCTTCATATCACAACTCCAAAATCATGACCTGAGCTGAAATCAAGTTGACTGCCCAACCAGTTATGCCATTGAGGCACCCCAATACAAAACTGCTTCTAAGAGGATCTTCTTGAAGGGGTATGGGAGTGCTTCACACTCCTTTGGGATCAGATATCTAGATCCTGTTTGGAGGGGCAGCTTTTGGGAAGGTGCCCAGTAGCAGTTCTACTGGAAGCCATTCTAGACAGAATAGAATATGTTATGATAGCATGATTTCTAAATAATGAAAAGCTTTTTTTCCAGGGGAGGAGCATTTACTTTATGAAAGATCAAGTCAATGGTTTTTTCCCTCTAAAACACATCATTCGGGGTGCCTGGTTGGCTCAGTGGGTTAAAGCCTCTGCCTTCGGCTCAGGTCATGGTCCCGGGGTCCTGGGATCGAGCTCCACATCGGGCTCTCTACTCGGCGGGGAGCCTGCTTCCCTCCTCTCTCTGCTGCCTCTCTGCCTACTTTTGATCTCTGTCTGCCAAATAAATAAATAAAATCTTAAAAAAAAACCAACACATCATTCATTATTCTTATTATATACTCCTAGGTCATATAGTTTGCAGCTCTGGGATGTGAAATGGTACAAAAAATGCCTCTGAGTCATTGCCATTGATTTTTTTTTTCAATCAGTCATTGCCATTGATTTTTTTTTCAATCAAACATTACTATGATATAATCTCTTTTTAGAAGCTTGGTGAATTCTTCTTGGGTCTTTTGACTGTTTTCTACCTTTTAAATGACTCAGTGACTTGTTCTTTTTCCTATCAGCTATTTCACAGGATGAATAGATATGCCAGCATATTAGGAATCCGGTTTTGTCTGTCTTTCCCTTCTTCAGTGACATTGCCCTTTTCCCCTGTTAAATTTATGAGTCTTCTGGGATGCCTGGGTGGCTCAGTTGGTTAAGCATCTGTTTTTGGCTGAGGTCATCATCCCAAATCCTGGGATCAAGTGCCATATCAGGCTCCTTGCTCATTCGGGAGTCGGCTTCTCCCTTTGCCTGCCATTCCTCCTGTTTGTGCTCTCTCTTTCTGCGACAAACAAATTTTTTACATCTTTAAAAAAAAAAAAATTTTACAAGTCTTCAATTTTTCATCCATCTATATCTTTGTTCGCTCCTTGATCCTTTAATTCCTGGTTCCTGGTACCGTGGCTCTTACCTTCTATGTTCCTCTCAGAATTGGCCTTCAATCCTGTTTTTTCCAGGT